>NC_139512.1:204684701-204889521 GCF_947247035.1 Vipera ursinii
TGTAAACATGGTCTTAAGGTCTGGGCACTATCCTACTTTAAAAATAAAAGCATGTTTTATATCTACACTCAGTCTAACTCTTGTCTTAAATTAATAGTTTGGAAATATTGTGAGTATATCTAATATTTGCATCTGGAATCAACTGTAAGCATTAAGTCTTACTATTCAGACAGTATTAATTTAAATTAATTATATCATATATTCTTTTGTAGGAACATATATTTTAACTTTATCTGCTTATGCCACCTGCTTTTTACACCCTACATTGCTATTGTTTTAGATGACAAGTTGCTGTAAGAGATTCCAGCTATTTGGGTCTGATAATTTAAAAACTTGCTAAAACAGATGGTCTTGTGCTGTACAATCTATAATATTGCTTGATTTTTTAAAATAATATTTTATTGGTTCTCCAGTTTTACATTTAAGTAATTAAAAAGCAACATGGTGGCAGGGTTAAACAATAATTCAATAACAAAATCTTTAGTACAAATCTCAGGTTATATCATCAAATTTCTTCTCTTTTTTCTTTAACATTTACTATCTCATATTCAAGCTAGTACGTTTCTAATTATATCAACTCAATGGAAACATCAGAATTACATTTATCAATACATTTTAGCTTATACATATTTTAATTAATCTTCGTAAAGCAATCCATGTCCTGTTGTTAATTTTTACTTAATTTTTAATTTCTCATCAATGTTCCAATCAACCTTTAATATCCATAATTTTCAAACTTTGGATAACCAAGGTTTCCCTTATCTCACTTCATAAGAAACTAATATCTAAATACACATTTTACCTTTTTAAATGTAATCTTGTTCTGGATGAGGTCTTGCAACTGGAAGGTGCAGGCCTCCAGCTGATCCACCAGTCTGCTCTGCCCCCATTGCCATTCAGCATTGCCATGTGGGCGCCCACATCCTCTGAGGGTGGGAATTCCTGGGTTTCTTGCACTGAAGAGGACAGGCCCAGCCAGTCATAGCAATGCTGCTGCCACCTGGGTGAGGGTCATGGTTAGCTCCATCACCAGCATAGCAGCACAGAGTTTACAGCAGAGAAACTGAGTGGCAGGGCCTCCAGCCCAACTCTCTGCACAGCCATATAGCTGACCAGCAGCACTAGAAGTGCTGCCATTCAGCCCCAAGTTCACCCCTCAGTCCAGGAGGCCACATAGACCAGTTCAGACCCAGATCTAATACTGGTCTCCAAGCAAGTCTTCCATCCAGTCACCCAAAAGGCTGCTCCAGGGGCTCAATTCTTTATCAGTCCCCACACCTTGCCATATAGCCCTGTGGTGGTGAACCTATGGCACGGGTGCCACAGGTGGCACGCAGAGCCCTCTCTGTGGGCACACACGCTGTCGCCCCAGTCCTAGGCCTTCAGCTGGGTTTTATAAAAAAATTTCGCTTTAGGCCTGTGCCGCTGTGTGCAAAAAAAAAAAAAGGTTCAATCAATCAATTTCAACTTCTCGCAGGGAAAAAAAACGATCTCGTAAAGTTGGAATTGATTGATTGAACGTTTTAGTCCCAACCAGTCTGCTGTTACCACCACAGCCACGCCCACCCAATGGGCCACACCCACCCGGCACCCGATACACAAGTGGTTTTTGGATTGCAGTTTGGGCACTCTGTCTCTAAAAGGTTCGCCATCACTGCGGCCAGCGGCCGGCGTCAACTTCCCTCTGCCCATTACGCTCCCACAGAGAGGGCCTCCTCAGGGTGCCACCGGTCAAAGAATGTCGACTGGTGGCCCCCAGGGGGAGGGCGTTCTCTGTGGGCGCGCCGGATTTATGGAACCATCTTCCGGTTGAGCTCCGGATGGCGCCTGACCTCCGCTCCTTCCGGCGCGATCTCAAAACCTACCTTTTCGAACAAGCTGGCCTGGCCTGATGGGATGGGGTTGGGTTTTATTAATCTGTTTTAACCTATTTTTAATGTGTTTTAACTTATTCATGGGCATTTTGTTTAATCGTTTTTAATTTTTGTATCTTGTTTTTTAATATGTATTGCCCTGTTCACCGCCCTGAGTCCTTCGGGAGAAGGGCGGTATACAAATAAAATTAATAAATAAATAATAAATAAATATAGCCACATCAACACTTATTCTATGGCTATTCCAATTGCACATTTGGCCTTAAAATCATTACCAAAAAAAAGTTACTCATCAAGGTAAGGTTGATCTAGGATTTTTTTTTGTTCTTGACAAATACATTTTTATCACACAGTTCTATATATTGCCCATTTCCACAGCATCTTTTCCTTAAGCTAAGATGCATATAGATAGAAGCAAATAATGAACAATTTATCGAAAGGGCAGACTTCACACCACTAAGTCCTAAACTCTTGATGGGACTGAATACAGAATAACAGAGTTGGAAAGGACCCTGGAGGCCTTCTAGTCCAACCTCCTACTCAGGCAGGAGAGCATATACCACAGGTCTGCAACCCGTGGCTCCGGAGCCGTGTGCGGCTCTTTCAGTCGTCTCCTGCGGCTCCCAGTCCTCTGCTATGTGTACTCCAAAAAAAAAAAAAGTGAGACTAAAAAATTTCAACCAATCAATTCAAATATGCAGGGTAGGTGCATATCTCACCTTGGCTCCACTCTTCAGTCAAACCCTGTTCTGCGCATGCGCGCTTGTACGCGCATACGCACACATTTTTTGAGGCTCCCAGTTTTTCCTTTTGTGAGGGAACCGGTTCCGAGTGGCTCTTTCACTGTTTCAGGTTGCTCACCCCTGGCATATACCATTCCCGACAAATGGCTGTCCAATCTCTTCTTGAAAAGCATCCACAACTTCTGAAGGAAAGTCATTCAACTGGTTAATTGTTCTCACAGTTAGGAAATTTCTCCTAAGTTCCGGATTGGTTCTCTCCGTGATTACTTTCCATCCATTCTTTTTTTTTTAAAATTAAATTTACTATTACTGCTACTTGTGAGGATGATAAGGATGATGATGGAAGGGACCTTGAAGGTCATCTAGTCCAACCCTCTGCTCAGGCAGGAAACCCTGCCTCTACCATTTCAGACAAATGGCTGTCCAGTCTCTTTCTGAAAAACATCCGGTGTTGGAGCGTTCACAGCTTCTGGAGGCAGGTTGTTCCCCTGATTTAATTGTTCTATAGCTCTCAGGAAATTTAAATCAAATCAAATCAATTTGATTTGATTTGATTTTGTTTCCTGTCGTTTACGAAAGGCAAAGGAGGTTCAGGGCATTCCATATTTGCTAAGCACATTTGATTTCTGCTTAGATTGTAAGCCGCCCTGAGTCTTCGGAGAAGGGCGGGATATAAATGGGATTAAAATTAAAATTAAAATGTTTTAATTTTAAAACTGTGTAGTTAATTTATTTTGGGGCTGTTATTTAATTCTTATTTAATTTTTGTATTGTTTTTTATTGTTGTTAGCCGCCCTGAGTCCTTCGGGAGATAGGGCGGCATATAAGTCCCATAAATAGATGATAGATAGATAGATAGATAGATAGATAGATAGATAGATAGATAGATAGATAGATAGATAGATAGATAGATAGATAGATAAAATATTATATTTCAGGAGGCAAGTTTTTCCACAGCATGGGGGAAGCGACAGAGAAGGCGGGGAGGTAGTGAGTGACGTAGTTCTGAGCCCAGGGGTGGGGTGGGGGGCTGCGGTCGAGTTGCCTATGGGGAGAACTTCATGACGTCATAAAGGCGAATCCATTTGCAGGTTGCTCGGATTATTCCAACTTTCCGAAAGTTGGACCATAAGAAAGGCTGAGCGCCAAAGAATTGAGGCCTTTGAGCTATGGTGCTGGAGAAGACTCCTGCGAGTCCCTTGGACTGCAAGGCGATCAAAGTGGTCAGTCCTAGAGGAGATCAACCCTGACTGCTCTTTAGAAGGCCAGATCCTGAAGTTGAAACTCAAATCCTTTGGCCACTTGAGAAGGAAGGACTCACTGGAGAAGAGCCTAATGCTGGGAAAGGTCGAGGGCAAGAGAAGAAGGGGACGACAGAGAATGAGGTGGCTGGATGGAGTCACTGAAGCGGTAGGCGTGAGCTTAAATGGACTCCAGAAGATGGTAGAGGACAGGAAGGCCTGGAGGAACGTTGTCCATAGGGTCGCGATGGGTCGGACACGACTTCGCGGCTAACAACAACAACAACAACAACAGATTATTCCTGGGGGGGGCGGCGAAGGGGTAAACGAGCGGCGCCTCCGCCGCCGCCAGGGGAAGGAGGCGGAGGAGAGGAAGGAGGCGGAGCGGGAGAGCAAGGCGGTCTCGGCTCTCGTCTGCTCGCCTTTCCCCACCCGCCGTCCTCCCCCTAAAACGCCGCCCCCGCCTGAAATTCAGAGCATCGCAGGCGGCCGCCGTCTCTCCTTCTTTTCCTGCGCCGCCGAGATGGACGCTGCAGCTGCGGGCAGCAAGGAGAGGGAGGCCGTGCAGCTGCTGGCAGAGGCCGAGAAGCGGGTCAAATCCTCCCATTCTTTCCTCCGGGGGATTTTCGGGTGAGCCGGCGGGGAAAGGCAGGGTGGGTGCAAGGACCGCTGTCCTCGGCCCTTGAGCAGACCTCGGCGGTGGGTTTTAGGGCCCGGGAACCCGGGGGGTGGGGGGTGGGAAGGGAGAATTGCGGGGCGGGGGGGGGCTAGAGGGAAAGAGGACGAGCCGCTGGCTCGTAGCGGCACCGTCGGAGGGGCGAAGCCGAGTCGACGACGTGGGCCGCAGCTTGGCGGGTGGAAAAGAAATCTTGGGAGTTCAGACGTTCGCGCAGACCCTCCAAGGGGTTGTAAATGACAGCGGCTTTTCCCAGCGGGCCTTCAATCCGACGTTGCCACATGTCAGGCGGCTCTTGCGGGAAGCCCGTCGAAGTGACAGGGCACATTTGACGGGGGCGGGCGGGGGAGGACTACAAAACGAGAGCAATTTCGACAAGGACTCTGGTGAAATTCTCCTTGCAGCCTGGGAGTTGCCAGATTTATTGCAAGCATCTTCTACCTGTGGACTTGGTCGTAGGTATGGAGGGTGAGGGGAAGTCAAAGGAGAGAATCCTAGTGCAGGTAGTCCTTGACTTACAACGGTTGGTTTAGTGACAGCTCAACAACGGCCCTGAAAAATGTGACCTATGACTATTTTTCGTAGTTACAACCTGTGCAGCATTGCCAGCATCATGTGAGCGAAATTCAGATGCTTGGGAACTGGGCGTATTTATTCCCAGGGTCATGTGATTCCCCCCTCTGCCACCTTCTGACAAGCAAAATCAATGGGGAAGCCCAATTCACTTAATAACCGGGTTACTAACTTATCTGCAGTGATTCACTTAACAACCGTGGCAAGAAAAGGCATAAAAGGTAAAGGTAAAGGTTCCCCCGCACATGCGTGCTAGTCGTTTCCGACTCTAGGGGCCAGTGCTCATCTCCGTTTCAAAGCCGAAGAGCCAGCGCTTGTCCGAGGACATCTCCGTGGTCATGTGGCCGGCATGACTAGATGCCAAAGGTGCACGGAACGCTGTTACCTTCCCACCGGAGTGGTCCCTATTTTTCTACTTGCATTTTTACGTGCTTTCGAACTGCTAGGTTGGCAGAAGCTGGGACGAGTAACAGGCACTCAACTCTGTTGTGCGGCACTCGGGATTCGACCCGCCAAACTGCTGACCGTCTGATCGACAAGCTCAGCGTCCTAACCCACTGAGCCACCGCGTCCCTAAGAAAAGGCATAGAATGGGGCAAAACTCACTTAACAAATGTTTCACTTAACAACAGAAATTTTGGGCTCAGTTGTGGTTGTAGGTCGAGGACTACCTGGACAGGGAAGGACACTGAGAGGTGACAGGATCGGTGCTTAAGATGGTTCAAATGTTTTTTTAAAAATTCATAATAATCAACCCTCTCTAGGGTTTGTTTTTAACATTTAGTCTTAATCATATGCTAGTTGTCCTAACCCAGTACCTTCAGGCATGTTGGATTAAAACTCTCATCTCCAGCCAGATAAGAATTAGTATTAACATATTTAAGATATTTTTCCTTCCATTCACTCATATCTGATTTTGAGAGACTGCCCAAACAAGTCCCTGCAGTTTCCTTGGTATGGTTTTTCAGAAGTGGTTTGCCATTGCCTTCTTCCTAGAGCTGAGAGAAAGTGACTGGCCCAAGGTCACCACCTGGCTTCATGTCCAAGGTAGTTTCATGGACTCCCACTTTCTAGTCTGATGACTGCCCACCAAACTGGTGCTCCAAAGAGTTGTTACGAGATTATAATTTTTAGTGGGATGAACTGAACAAGGAATATTATTTCAATGATTAAACACATAAATTGACAATTATGAATTGCATTTAAATTTAAGTAAATATAAATGAAACCCTTCATTAAAGCTGTACATTCTTTCCAAAGTAGGACTTGTGTTGCAAATGATCTAGATTTTTATTTTCTACAGATTTAAGTTTGGCATAGAACAGGGATTCCCAACCAGGGCTGCTCGCACCTCCTGGGGGGTACGAGATGGTATTCCAGGGGGTACAAAAAGTTGGGTTTTTAAAATTGTTGTGTATATGCATAATTTGTTGCCGTTATTTTAAACTTTTGTAAAGGGTGCGAGAATATATCAGAAGTGTTCTAGGGGTGCGGGGTATAGAAAAGGTTGGGAACCATTGGCATAGAGATTCCATTAGTCTGATTGGATTTCTTGTATAACATGGTCTTTGGGTTCTTCTGTCTACCATTTTTTTCTTCTGTCAATTGAGAGTAATGTTTCATGAAGACACCAAAGTAGTATGTGAATCATGAAAGCTATTAAGTCATCAGTGTATTGTTATAATGCTGTGCAGCTTAGCTACATCAGACATGAAGACTATCTTCTGCAATTTGTCAGTAATTCCCTTTCATGGCACCTTGGAGATACAAGAATGTCTGTTTAGGGTTCTTCATTGATCCACAGTTGAGAAAACTAATAGATTGGTGGGGATCAGGAGCATGGTGTTTTGTGTGATTTCTTAAAGTAGCAACATTTAGCCAAACCTCATATGGACCAGAACAGGCATGTCAAACTTGCAATGTCACCTGACATCGCATGCCGTATTGCTGGCAATGGGGTAGGCGTGGTTTTGGTGTGATGCATCCGGCCAGCCAGCTGGCAGTTTGACATGCCTGGACTAGAAAGTTAAGCAAGATTACTAATCAAGATATTAGTCTGGGATTGGGGAAGCTGTGTTTCATGACTCTGCTTAATCATGAAGTTTATCAATCTATCTCAAAGGTCGGAGGTAAGATAAAATTAAGAGTCAACATCCCCACACACAACTGCACTGTCATGTAGTCCCTGAAATTTCCTAAATTAATGTAACATTACTAATATTTAATAATTAATGTTTATACACTTCATTGGGTTCTAAAAGAACCCTTTATTATGATTTTATGGCACTGTTTTTCAATAAATGCCACTTCAATCTTTTTTTCTGCTAATGATATTGTTTTGCTGTTTACTGTTAGCATTGCTGTTCTTCTACTGTTCTTCTGTTTCCTTAATGTTTTGCATGCCACCAAGGGGAGATGAACATCAAAAAGAAAATTGCAGAACTATTAAATACAGGTAGTCCTCAACTTACGACCACAATTGAGCCCTAAATTTTTGTTAAGTGAGACATTTATTAAGTGAGTTTTGCTCCATTTTATGACCTTTCTTGCCACAGTTGTTAAGTGAATCGCTGCAGCTGATTAGTTAGCAACCCGGTTGTTAAGCGAATCTGGCTTCCCCCATTGACTTTGCTTGCCAGGAGGCCGCAAAAGGTGATCACATGACCTTGGGACACAGCAGCAATCATCAATATTGTTGCCAAGCATCTGAATTTTGATCACATGATCATGGGGATGCTGCAAAAGTCATCACTGACAAATGGTCCTAAGTCACTTTTTTCCGTGCTGTTATAACTTTGAGCGGTCACTAAATGAACTGTTGTAAGTCGAGGACTATGTGTATTTAACCTCTGAGGCCTGGAATAAAACATACCGACCCAGCCTCTAAAAAGGGAAAAGAAGAAAAGGAGAAATCATGTATGTTTTCTTTTACCTGCCTGCCCCAGCTTGTCTGTTAGGACAGTTTTCATAAACAGCAACTGAGATGACACACTGTATGCATACTGTACAGTCCATGACCTGATTGCTAGTCCAAATTGTAGTCCAAACCTTGTGCATTAATAATTAGGGCTCTTCATTTTCCTGGTACTATAATGAAAGTTTTTAGTCAAATCCCACTTAGGGTCTAAACTGGTATAATAATTTTACTTACAGATCATTTTAGTTGCTGAAGTGAGAATTAGGATGAGAATTTTTAATTCAAACCGAACACTTTCCACATCTGCTTTCTGTTTTATAAAAAGATAAAGTCAGGATTTGTTTTCAGATTATTAGTTAGCTGATTATCTGGTGTCTGGTAACCTTTAATTCCATCTTTCTTAAAGGGTGTGGCAGATAATAGCATTATAAACTATAGTTCAGAGCCAAATTACCTAACTATCAGTTTTTCCTCCCCTTCTTAAAAAAAAAATACAGTTGGGGAAGACTGCTGAATTGGGTCAGCGTCTCTCTGTTCCCCATACATAAAGTTCCCATTTTCAATGCAACTGTTTCTGCTTGTTATACCAAAGAAAAAATAGGGGGAAAATTATGGCAGCAGTTGATTCTTATAAATGCAGAGAAAAGAGATGGCTGCTGCAATTGACAGGAATAGCTGTAACTCTGGAGAAAATACTCATCAGAGGTTGGTCTCTGTTAATCTCTTTCTGTCTTTCACCCTGGAAATGAATTAGCAATAATGATAACTGGTACCAGATGCTGCTACCTGTAAATTGTGATGTACTCCATCCTCCTTGCATTTCTGAATTGCAAGTTCCTCCTTGCATTTCTGAATTGCAAGAGGCCATCATCGGTGGCCTCTTTCTGATTTTTGTCATTGTGGGTGTCAAGATAAGTCGGTAGGAGTTGCTCCAATATGTAGGAGGGCAGTTTGTGTTGGAGCTGTTAGCAAATACTAATACTTACATGCTTTATGCATTGCCCTGGTATATTTTACATAGGGTGACTTTATAATGATGTTACATTTATCCCTACTTTATCCATTTAGGTATGAATAAAACTATACCTATTTACCTAAATATTTCTATTTAGGTCTGGTTTGCCTATAATATGTTGAATATCAGCAAGTCATGCTCTTCAGGCTGAGTGTGAATGACAGGCAGAAGGAATTTTGGGTTCAATTTGCCATAGGCAAATTTTTGTGGCCTTTGATTAGGAAATGTAACCCAAAAATATGGTGTTCTCTTTTTTTAAAAAAATGCTCTGGTAGGGACTCTTGGCAGTTTTAAGGCATATTTTACTACTAATATTATTAATCCATGGTTTAAGAGAACGTATGGTTTTTAGGAGTCTTATGATTCTGCGAAAACAGTAAAGGATCAATCAATGATTAAAAATTTCTAACAGAAGTTACTTCCACAGGTAAACGAACAAGTGGAGCTGGATATTTTCTCCTACATTGACCATAAAACTGATTTGGTTCTGTCAGACTTCTCTTTTGAAACGTTTGCTTTTAATTAGTATGCATTTATTTAAATTCAGAAGTTCTAGCTTGCTTTTCCAATGATAACATCCAACTCTGCATAACCCGCAACTAAAAATGCAAGTGCAAAATAAAAAAAAAGTTGACAATGAAATAAGGTTCACTTGCACTTTAAAAAGCAAAAACAAAACCTAGTATAAAAATGAACAGGAACAGTAATCAGTTTTATGTTTATTTTTTTAACAAAATTAGAAAAATACAAGATGTATGTATGTAGGTAGTCCTCGAATTGTGACCATTTCTTCAGTGACTTTTCAAAGTTATGGTGATACTAAAAGAAATGGATTTATAACCTGTGCCCAAAGTCGTGGCTGCTGCAATGCCCTCATGATCACATGGTCAAAACTCAGTTTTTTGGTAGGCTATCCACATTTACAAGTGCGGGGGCACTTCAAAGCACCCCCACCTGCCTATTTCCCCCCACCTATGTCTTTTTGACTACCCTGCACCCAGCCTTGTGGGGCGCCAAGCAGCTCCCGAACCACATACATCTGGGACTGTTTGCCATGCCCTGGAAAGCCTCAGCTCTTCCTCCTGTTCCTCAAGGTTATTCCTATTTCCCCTCATATACAGAATGATGGGAATATGCATGTATACATGAAGGTGTTCGTCTCTTTTTATGCTTCCCTGTAACTGTACCACTGAAGATTGGTGAAATAATTGCTGAAAATCAGCATCGTGGCTTCCTGCCATTCTGAGACGGAACATTACATAGCTTTAATTAAAAATTACACAATTCATCATCGGTGGCCTCTAATTTTCATCGACAGCATAAAAACAAAACAAGAAATGTCAGCCCTTCAAGGTAGTCCAGAACAAGAAGCGCCAACCATGAGTACAGGTAGTCCTTGCTTAACGACTAATTACGTAGCGACCATTTGAAGTTATGATGAACCCCTGAAAAGATACATATTGACCCGATTCAATATTTTCAATGGTGGCACGCGCATACACACACACACACACACACACACAGCATTGATTATATGACTGCATTTGGGGTGCCTTGTCAACCAACTTATTCTTAACGCCCAGTTGCAGCTTTCCATGGTCCCATGAGATTGGCTCGCTTTATGCCTGCCGCAAAGAAGCCACTGTTGTAAAATCAGTCGAATTACACGGGTGCCTTGATTTACAACCGTCATGAATTATGATGTAAATTACGGGCTCGATTCTAGTTCTAAGTCAAGGGCATTAAGTCACCTGTATTAACATTACTTTTATTGTAAGATTACAGTAACAGAATCTTGTAAGTCTGAAAGCCCCTTTTCCCTTCTTTACTTTTCAGAAAACTAGGGAGGGCCACTTGTGAGATGCTTTCCTTGCCTCCTCCTGTGGGCTGAAATACCTTTGGCTTGATGGTTGCCTAGGCTGCAGCTTTTCCTCTTATCTCCCAAGGTCATTCCCCGAATACCATTATTCAAAAATACAACAAAAAGAGTGATATGACAATAAAAAGGTGGCCAATCCAGTTAATACCACAAACATACCGGTATCATACATGCATAAATGTTGTCAACCACCGTAGCCCAACACCTGGAATAAAGAACTGGATTTTAAAGGCCTTCTGGAAAACCATCACTCAACCCGTCAAGCTGCAGCTTCTTTACCACCATATCATATCCTCTGCACGTACTATATAAGGTGGCCCATTAACTCTGTGTAATCTTCCTGTGTCGTCCGTTCCTTCTCACCTTCTGAAAATACACTGTGACTCTCCCACCAAAGTTTGTGACTGAGAAAATACTTGTACGTTTGCCAGAAATATTTTTCCCCTCATGGGATTGCTATGCCTACGGAATAAAATTAGGACTCTGTGCAATCATACTGTTTATTACTACGGATAGTTCTTGACTTATAACCATTTGTTTGGTGACCGAAGTTACAATGGCACTGAAAAAGTTAACTTATAACCATTTTCATCCTTATGTCCATTGCAGCATCCCCATGGTCACATGATCAAAATTCAGATGCTTGGCAACTGGCATGTATTTTATGACGGTTGCGGTGTCCCCGGGGTCACGTGATCCCCTTTTGCGACCTTCTGGCAAGCAAAGTCAATGAGGAAGCCCGATTCATTTAACAACCATGTTATTAACCACTGCAGTGATTCACTTAATCACTCTGGCAAGAAAGGTTGTAAAATGGAGCAAAACTCACTTAACAACTGTCTTGCTTAGCAACAGAAATTTTAGGCTCAGTTGTGCCAGTCTTTGTTTTTGTTAAATAATTCCACTGTTGTTTTTTTTAAAAAATTGCATGATCACATTATGAACCATCGCATATATAAATAGATCAATCCACCACTAAATATAAATGGCCAATTTAGCTTTATGGACTTTCTTAGTACCTTTACGTGCACTTGGAAAGAGGCTACTATAATATTAAAGCACTATTTAACAGCAACTACCGTTCCATGCGCCTTTGGCGTCTAGTCATGCTGGCCACATGACCACGGAGACGTCCTCGGACAAGCGCTGGCTCTTCGGCTTTGAAATGGAGATGAGCACCGGCCCCTAGAGTCGGAAACGACTAGCACGCATGTGCGGGGGAACCTTTACCTTACTGGTACTGTATATAATGATGACATTCATTTTTCTCTTTCTGGGAACACTACATCTTGCCCAGTGTTTATTTATTTATTTATACACACACCCCAATTTTTGTTCTGGGAACTTAGGTAGGTTTTCATGGGCCTCGCCCCTTGTTTTATAAAAACAATCATATGAAGTAGGTTGGACAGAGGGACCCATGTCATCTGGAAGCTCTGTTGAGTGGGGATTTGAAACTAAATCTCTCCCACTCTAGTTCAGCCCCTTAACCCTCATAGTGGACTGGCTCTGAGGTTTTGGTAATAATATAGTCTCCCAGGTTTTCTTCTAGAGAAGTTCCACAATCCAGTTTTCTGTGTGCTGCAGTGATTGGATCCAACTTCTAGTAATATGCATTTGTACGTCCGCGAGAAAAAGCAGGATTGTGCCAGGAGGGAATATTAGCAAAGATTTCAAAGGTCTCTGTGGCTTTCCCAGGTACTCACCATGCACAATTGAGTCAAAACCAAGGATCCGTTGCTTGCAATATGCACTATTTATGTGGAACTGGTTTCTATGTTTATTCTCTTAACTTTCCTTTGTATTCTCTGAATATGTTTCATGTTTGTGGTTTCATAGTGCCACAGTATCTGTCTCCTTCTAATTCTGTGTGTCCTTTTATTTCTCCTAGAGGAAATACAAAGCTTGAGGAGGCATGTGAAATGTACACAAGAGCTGCAAATATGTTCAAGATAGCCAAAAACTGGACTGGTATGTATAGACATTTTTATCTTCTTTATAAATATAAAGGACATGTTTGCCTGTAGACCAGTACAACAGGGATGGAGGGTATTGTAACTCTTCAGATATTGTTTGACTTCAGTTCCCAACAATCTTCAAGACTGGCCATGCTGATTGGAGCTACTGAGAATTGGGCTATAGATCCCTCAGTCTTCCCGTAGAAAATTCAGATGCCGTTGCAATAGCTGAGGGGATTAATCCCAAGTCATTGTCCTGAAATAGCATGCCTTAATTGCACATAAAAATGATCACAAGCTGGGGATTTAGCGGCTTTATCTGATATTTCAAGTTGTGACTCGCTAGCGCTGAATTTTAAAGCCCATCCATCTCTGCATATGGTAGATTGCCTTTCTCTGTTCTTCATTGATAACGTAGTCCCTTCCCCCCCAAAAAAACCCCCCCAAAATAGAGCGATTCATTCTTCCTCAGAAATTATTATGCATACTGTATTTTTGACTCCGTGGTATACAAATTGAGGAGTGACATTTTCACCATTGGTTTGTTTTAAGTGAATGTATAGGAAAATTGGTTTCATTACTGTTAATTTCATTTAACAGCTCTCCTTTTGGTTGTCTTTATGAACTCGTAATGTATTTCTGAAGGTTATAGGATCATTAACATGTCTCCCTAACAACAGAAGTCTCTGTTTCATCTAAATCAATGATTCTCAACTAGCAAACCACAGCAGAAAGCTTTGCCATGGATTGGTTTGTAGTGTGCCACAAGAAAAAAATGCCGCTTGGGTGTGTGTGTGAAAGCCCTAATAAGCAGGCATATACATAGAATGAAGGCTATTGCTAAGCACATTTGATTTGTGCTTCTTAGATTGTAAGCCGCCCTGAGTCTTCGGAGAAGGGCGGGGATATAAATGGGATGGAAAAAAAAATCTTTTTTCTATTTTGTGTGTGTGTGTACACACACACACACAGACTGCAAAATCCACATGTTCAATACAATGCAGATTTTTTAAAAAAGTTTAACGTGAACCATGCCTTACAGGCTTAAAAATATGTATTAATAATTTTCTAGTGTGCTACACAATCTATGGTTCTATTTGATATTAAGCCATGGGGTTCATAAAAGTTGAGAGCCATTGATCTAAATAATGGAATCTCCCTGTAGCCAAACCACAACTTACTTTCATCCACTTAGAATTCTGGCTGAAAGGAAAAGTCTGAACAGACCCAGGGCCTCTGATTTCCTTCCACTTGGTTAGAGAAACTCATAATCTCAAGAGAGAGGATTTAAAGCACTGGGGCTGAATTGAAAAGCCGTGTGGCTGGAGCAGGTAGGGAAACATGGAAATAATGGAAGGGTCCTTTTCCAACACCCCAAGGAAGGCACCTCTTGGTAGATTTTCCGCAGCAGTTCCTTAAATTCTTTTTGGGAGAGAATTGGGGGAAATGCTTGTTCCTGATTCAAATGGCTACTTTAGATGTCAAAATGTTGCCGTTTCTCTTTCAGCTGCAGGGAATGCCTTTTGTCAGGCAGCAAAACTCCACATGCAATTGCAGAGTAAACATGATTCAGCCACCAGTTTCGTTGATGCGGGGAACGCTTTCAAAAAGGCAGATCCTCAAGGTAAGGTGAATTGGGGGCAGAGTGGCCTCCTCGTGGTTTTTCTTCTTGGTAAGCGAGATAGATAGGAACATCACTGATTATAAGGCTGTGTATTAAAAGAAATAAAGCTCCGGACAAAAACAACAAGCTTTCTATTGTTCAGATCAACATAAATGATCCTGAAAGCATCTAGGGAGCTTTGAGATCAATGGAGTACTGTATTAATACTGATTCACACAACTATTATATGCAGTTGTTCGTTAGCCATGTTGGGATAATGGTGTGAGTGTAGATATACCGGTATGTATAATGTAGTATATGTCTTCCCAATTTTCTCTCATTTTGAATATGATTAAGAAAAAAAATTAAATGATTTCCCCCCCCCCCCTCTTAAACTAAATCTAAGGTACACCTAAACATGTTGCTGATCATTAACTTTGTCCTTTGACTTTCGATCATAACTGAGACTGAATTATGGTTATAAGTCATTGTGGTCGTTAAGTGGGTAACTATCAGGTGTAAAACACCAGGTCCCCATGTGAAAGTTCAATTAAGCTGATTTATTACAAAAAGCCTATGCACACGAATCTTCTCAACTAACTGCCAGCACCTGGTTAAAGTCAGATAAGGGACAATGGCACTCAAAGGGACTTAGACTTTGTGGCTACATAGGGATTCTTGGCTGATCCCTCTTTTTCACTCTGCCCCAGATTTTTCCATTCCTTCTTCCTTCTTTTGAGAAGTAAACACTGGAAACTGGCAAAAAAACGTTGAAAATTGCAATCTTTGACCACACAATGCTGCAAGTGGCCATAAAGATGAGCCAGCTTCCAAGGACCCAAAATGCATTCATGTGGCTGCAGGGGGAGTGGTAGTGGTGCAGCCACCCAAACTTTGAAATGGGCTTGTAAATACCTTTTGGAAGGTCCCATCCTAATTTCAAAACAGTTGCTAAGCAACTGGTCATTAAGCAAGGACCACCTGTATACAGGGAAACTCTAGAAACCAGAAATCTGTATCACCCCGGAGTATCAATTCCTTAAAGGCATTACTGTATAGAGAAGCAATAGCAGAGCAGAGCAGCTAAAAGGGAGGCCTGGATCTGGCTATTGACTTCTCTATGATTTGCAGTGAACGGGGCAGTAAAGCTTTCTCACTTCAAATTTTTTGTCTTTCTATTGCCCAAAACTAAGCTACTGAAATGAAGAGAGGTAGGGATAACTAGGATTGTATTTTTGTGTAGAAAGACGATGAGATTTATTCTTCCTCAGCACTCAAACCAGAGTTTTGAATACACAACTCTGGCATAGGTTTTTGCATCACTTGGTGGACTTTCAGGCTTCACCGTATATGAATGAATGTCATATAAATTAGCCGCCTGCATTGCTGGCAGGAAAAAGGTGAGGAGGTTTTGTCTTCAGCTGATCCTGCATGGAGAAATAGCTGTGAATCTAGCTGTTGAATGTGCTGATACAAATCATCCACTTTCTTGCGCCGATAAAATGATTACATTTGGGTGCCTGAGTTGATTGTGTTCATTGTTTTCCTCCAAATGCATCCAATGCAGAGGCTATCAACTGCTTAAATGCTGCCATCGATATTTACACAGACATGGTAAGACACCTGCAGTGCTAGGTTGGGATTCCAATTTACAATCTTTCCTTTTGGTGTTGTCATTGATTCAAATTGCGTTCAGTTTGTATTTGGTGTTGACCCCCCCTCTCACGCTGGGCCGAATTCTTCTTTTCTCAGGGCCGATTTACTATTGCTGCCAAACATTACATTACTATTGCAGAGATTTATGAATCTGAGCTGGTAGACATTGAAAAGGTAAGCCAGTGTGTTGATCTGAAAGGACTCGGGTTTCATTCCTAGGCCTACCTCGCTGAGGTCCCATTAAATTTGGAAGAATTGAGGAAGCCCATCAATTTATATTTCATGACTACTATCCCAAGTTTGTTTTCTTCCCCTAAGTCAGGGGTGTCAAACTCAATTTCATTGAGGGCCGCATCAGCATTGCAGTTGCCCTCAGGGGGCCGGGTGGGTATGGCCAGGGTGGGTGTGGCCTACTGGGTGGGCGTGGCTAGAGTGTGTATGGCTTACTGGGTGGGCGTGGCCAGCTCTATATCATTCACATCAAGGGTGCCTATGGGGGCCTGGGCAGGAGTGGGACAGATCTGAGGGTCTCTGGCAGAAGGAAGGTCTCTGGGCCAGGGCCAAGGCAGTGGGGGCTGTTCCCTCACTGTTTCCAGGATGGCTTCACGGGCCACATGAAACCACTTCGCGGGCCGGATCTGGCCCCCGGGCCTTGTGTTTGACATGTCTGACCTAAGTGAAAGGCCCTGGTGATCATAGAGCATCACTTTTGGATTTAACTCATCAATTCTCTCACTGTATGGACTAAAGGACATATGAAAGGAATATTTTCATGTGGGTATATGTGAAAAGTTTCCCATCTGTTTTGAAAAACAACATCTTGATCAAGCACTTAACCATCTGTAGACTTGGATGGTGTTAGCATCTTAAGATCTTAAAAGTGGTGTGGACAGCTTTTATCTCATTCCTGTGATGGTTGGGCGATACTGTGAAAATGATGTAAATCCCTACAATAATAAGGAAATGGCCTGAATCTGTTGAATCTGTCAGCACAGTGTCAAAGTATAATGTTGAATATGGATATGTTGATTCTTTTTAGGCCATTGCCCATTATGAACAAGCTGCAGACTATTACAAAGGGGAAGAATCTAATAGGCAAGTTTCCATAAGACATGTTGATTATCTAAATCTTACATTCATTCTGTTTTGTTTTGTATTGTTTTGTATTTTTCTTGTGTGACTGTGACATGAAATTCTATGATGCCCTAACTTAGGCTTTAAAAGGACTTTCAGATCCTAAAACAACTTTTGGTTTGGCATTCTATTTGCTTGTGAATTGTGATATTAAAATGCAAAGCTCAGAAATATTATTCTGACGATAATTGAAAATTTTGGCTAGTGGCAACAGATATATCAGAAGATAGCTAGCTCGGTATGAATATCAACAGAATGAATCTTATCTCAAGTAGGTCAGATCTTTTTAGCCAGAATGCAACCTGACAGGTTGATTTTCTTACCTGCATTTCTGGGCTCTTCCGTTCATTACGCCTTTTGCTTTTAGCTCTGCTAACAAGTGCCTGCTGAAGGTAGCTGGATACGCGGCTCAGTTGGAGCAATATCAGAAAGCAGTTGAACTTTTTGAACAGGTAGGTACACTACCATTTGGTTTGTTAGAGAAGAATTATAAATCAGAGGTATAGGGTACAAATTAATCAAAGCAATAACTTTTTTTTAAAAAAAAGGTTTTATTAGGGTTTATTATAGCAATAAAATGCAATGAAAATAAAGATTAAAAAGAGAGAAGTGCAGGATAAAAAAAATTTAAAAGAGGAGAGAAAAAGATGTTGACTTCTGACTCTTTCCAATACAGTATAACAGTAATACATTTACGACCTCAGTTTTTTACAAATACTCATAATTATTACGTCATTTCTATAACTACAAAATTATTAAATCTTCAAACTAACTTCAATCCTAACTCCAATTAACTTATTAAATTTAAGTCGCTCCCTCCAGCTTGACTTCATAAAATAAAATCTTTTTCTTCTTCAGAATGTGTATTAAATAAATATGAACTCCCCTTTTTCTCAAGAGAGTCTCCAATATGACTTTTAAAACAAATATGTCAACATATTTCCATTGTCAATTTCCATTTTGATTTTGGAGTTCCCAAACTTGTTCTCTTGAGGATTGTAGACTTACTTGCAACTCTTCTCCTTTCAATTGCACTGGGGGACTTAGAATTAAACAATCTTCATAGTTAGCATTGGTGTTAGATTTATATTCCAAAATTACTGTTAAGTCTTCTGCATTGTCAAATACTTGTGCAATAGCCTCAGTGGTTTGATAGGTTTCTGCACTTGGTTACATCTCTAGATTACTCATCTTTCTTCCAATTATTTGAGTAACTTGTTCCTCTTGCTCCTCTTTTGTGGCATCTTTGGAACCTACTTGATCTATGAAGTGAATTGTTTTGTTTAAATACTCCTCCAAAATAACTTTTGCAATCTCTGTCTCACTTGGATGCCTTCAATATGGCTTCATCTTCTGTTCCCTGGTTCCCTCTTGTGGTCAAAGAATAATAATAAAAAAGCTTTTTGTAAATCATTTCCTGACCAATCAGAATCCATTAAAATCGGAAGATTTCAGCCTCCCACAACAAACGATCCACAATTGCAAATGATGACTCCGAATGTCAAATAAAAATGCCAAATTCATGAAAATGACAAAATGTAACTGCAACTTTGAAATTGTTATGTGTCTCCATCAAAATTAGAAAGAAAAAGAAATTTCCTAGTTTCCTTATTTTAGCTCACCTCCAGCAACCCTTCTCCCCACCATTCAAACAATAACAATGTTCCAAAAATGGTGAAGACCTTCAAAAAGGAGTAACTGGTTGCGGCTGAAAAAAGCGTCTTTTCACTTAGTAAAGATAATCAACATGTTTTAAGAAGTGAAAGGCACGACTTATTGCTTATTTGAAAAACCTATTCCAAAACAGCTGCAACGATGAAGTGATTGCAGCCCTATTTCCCAGCTTATGACAATCTCGCCTGGCTGCTTTGGAGCACTAGTTCAGAGTCTCCCCTTACAGATTGCTGCTGTACGGAGGATTTTGTGGCACAATTCTGGGACTCTTCCCTAACCCAGAAGAATCATATTAATATAAAAAGCTCAGTTCCCTGTTTTTAAGTTGAAAAAGTTTTTGGTCTGGAAAGAGCTTTCTGAACCGGTCAGTCCGCCACATTCGTTGGAAGCCCAAGCACTAACCTTGTGCAGTTTGCCAAGTGAAGCGATTGGACTGAGATTGTTTGCATTTAAACCATCAGAGAAGTTTCAGTTTACGACACGCATCATTTCAAGGTACAGGTGGGAAGAAGCATCCGTATTGCATGTATACGCATAATAATTTAAAAAAGAAGATTTCTACCATTGTTTAAGCATGGTTATTGCTTTGAGTAATTGGAGCTCAAGAGGAAAAAGGTTCTTATAGGAAATAAATCCTGAGAGTTATTACTATGCAAGTACTTACAGTATTTAAAACCACCTGGAATTATTTTAAAATCTCAAAATCCAGTTAACCTTGCAAACTGTTTTAATATCTAGTTTCTAAGCTACTACTGATTGTAAGTGAT
Organism: Vipera ursinii; assembly: GCF_947247035.1. NCBI lineage: Eukaryota > Metazoa > Chordata > Lepidosauria > Squamata > Viperidae > Vipera > Vipera ursinii. The sequence continues at coordinate 204,704,412 of NC_139512.1, forward strand.
GAAGTGATACAAATCAAATGCTTTGAAGATTCCTGTTGATTGTTGAACAAGATTTGACTGCTTTTGCCAAGCAATAATGTGCATGAGATTCAATATATGCAAATCCCTGTTGTGGAAAAATGTGTTATGAAATTAAAAGGGTATTTACAATGTCTGGTTTTACAGAGAAATTTAAGGAACAATGTGACATTTGGGAACTTTGGAAGATGGGTCCTTTTGTAGTGGGAAAATTATGCATTTCAAATATGAGAACAGGGATTCTCAAGGAACTAAAATACTGTTTTCAACCATGTTCTGCTTTTTTGAACTTTATCAACAATAAATGTAATTTTTATCACCCTAGGTTGGTACAAGTACAATGGATAATCCATTGCTCAAGCACAGTGCAAAAGATTACTTCTTTAAAGCAGCTTTATGTCACTTTATTGTCGACGAGTTGAATGCGAAGGTTAGTGCATTTTTTTAATGTACTACAAATATAGAGATCAGAACGCCACAGTATCCCAAGAATAGACAAACTATTTTATTAGTTAGATACTACCAATATTGCCTATTCTTATTGCATGAAGCATCACAGAAGTTCTGCTTTGTAATCTGAATACCCTTTCTGTGCACATACCCACAATCGCACAAGAATGATAAGATTGCTTGGTAGACTTGCCATATGACTTAGCTGACCATTTTATTTGCCTGTTAGAACCAGAGTTGTCATTTGCAAATACAGACCCATAGTTTTGAATTCGGTATAAAACAAATTAATTCAAAAAACAGTGTTCCATGTTTTCATTATTTCAGACAATAGATGTTGGAATTGGCCACAAGGCCATATTTGCTGAAAACAATTGAATATGCTGGAAGCCTCGTGTTTGACCATTGCAGATGTTTCTATCACTATTACTTTACTGAATCTTCCAATCTAATACTAACGTGCAATGCAAATAATACTCACATGGTGCTGCACTTTACGAGAATTGCAGTACGTGGCAGGTTGAGAATTAATTTACCTGCTGTGCAGGAGATGCGTGGACAGAACTCAAACTGTAGATATGGACTTCATAGTATTTTTTTCTGAGCAGAAAAAAGCAACTTGATCAGAGGTGACTTTTAGTGGACTAATTGTGGGATGGTATAGGCTTAAGCAGTCTCTCTGGCCTTGACAGAGATATGCAAAGTTTGTTACCAAAGAGATGAGGGGTGAAACATATCTTAAGTCCACAATAGATATATTGTATAGTATTCAGATGGACACCTCCCTAATTCACTGAAATAGAAAAAGAAAGAGAATGTTGAGCACAACCAGATCTGCAAGATTCAGTTATTATAGCCACTCTTAATAAAAATAATTTTAGCCTTCTTGTGGATTTGATCTGGTTCACCTAGTGTGGCTGACACTCTTTCCTGTTATTCCTCGGGTGAAGAACATGTCATGCAGTTCCATTTCTGGAAAACATATTGGGAGCCTTTCTCCTCTTAAATGTGGTTTAGTGTGATCCTAAAATCTCCCAATATGTCACTTTACAAAAAGGAACATATGTGGCCATTCAGATTCATCAAAATGTCTGACACTGCTTTGAGCATGACACACATGGAACCATGTATGTTGAATGGCTATTCAGCATGGCAGAGTTGGCTGGTTTTCTGAGAAGACATCTGTTATGAGATAACATCTGTTTGATATGAAGTAAATGCAGCTGCTGTTTTTCAGCTGGCTCTTGAGAAATATGAAGAAATGTTCCCAGCATTCACAGATTCAAGAGAATGTAAATTATTGAAAGTAAGTGAAACAGCATGCTTTTTTTTACTGTGCTGAAAACAGAATTGATGCATGATTGCTAGTCTTAATTAGAAGTATTATATACTTATTAAACAATGATGGAGGGTTATGGTCACACTCTGAAAAGAGAGGAAGAATGACCATCCCAATTTACATGTTAAAAAGTAACGAGTTATTTCTTGGTCTGATTTAAACATTAGCTATGTGAAATATGTTTCAGGCTACTTTCAGATCCCTGCAAGTTAGGAGGCAGAACATCTCTCATTATTCCATTGAAACTTTTTAAATGGATGGAACCATCCGCTTGAGGTCTTATAAAACATAAGAACCTGATTATTTTCAATGTTCTCCTTTTGGAACATTATGGAAGGATTCCCAAGACTCTTTAGCTCTTCTAACAAATTTCCTGTCCTACTAATACACGTGGGAATATATTACATAGATACTAGAAGGCACTAATTTATGAAAAATTACATTGGAGGGTTAGTTGGTGTGTTCTTCACTCTTTCCTGTCAAAGAAAGAACCCTTCAAATGAACACCTTGGTATACAGAGGTAGTGCCAGTGACAATGTTTGGATTCACCGGATTGCATTTCTGAAATGAAGGAACTTCCGGTTAGAGACCCCACCCACCCAAGCAGGGGACCCTATACCAGTTCAGACAAGTGGCTGTATTAAATGTTTCTTAAAAACCTCCAGAAAAGTCAAGTCATGTGATGCAAGGATTCCATTGTGGTTCTATAAATGCATAGCATAGGGAAACAGGAAGAACATGCCGTAATCTTGCTCTCTGTCCACAATGAAATCTACAGTCAGTTGGGATCTCAGAACAGTGTGGTCTTCCCCATTCCACTGCCTATAACTATACCATTATGAGGTCACAGTCTCTGAATACAATATATATGTGGGAGTAAGCACTTTAGCAAGATATCTTTCAGATTCAATGGTCTGAACAGGACTGAAATAAAAAGAATTGGATATTAATGCTTTTTTCTAGTTGAAGTAGATATTTTATAAATCAATAAGTAGATATTTTATAAAATATATCTTCAGCTAATGCATAGTCTTTTTCCACTTGTAGAGAATATAGAGTTCTTTCACACATCCATCCATTAAAAATTGTAGTAAAAAGATCATTTTTGCTGGTAATCTTGTTATATTGTCTTGCTAGAAATTACTGGAAGCTCATGAGGAACAAAATTGTGAAGCATACACTGAAGCAGTAAGTAGATCTCTATTTTAATTAAACATTTGAACAGTTTCAGATCAGAAAAATGTCAACTTTTTGTTTTGTGAGCATTTTTGAACCACAACTGGGCTCTGGGGCAATCAAGCACAGAGGCATCAATTACAGTCCAACCTGATGCATGTCTAGTTAGAATTCAGTAGGTCTCAGTTGAATGGGTATCAGATGCACCCTCAATAAAAACAACATTTTGTTTCCACTGAAAGCAATTGGCTTTGAAATTACGACTAACTCATTTCACTGATTTCAAGGGAGTTAATTTGATTTGACTCTAACTCATTTGACTTGTAGAACTTGAAGTGAGAGGTTTATGTACACCATTTTGATGATGATATTATCATACTCTGCCTTGTTATTTAAATTTTCTTTTTTTAAAACAATTTTATTAATTTTCTGTTATTACAAGTCATACATGCTTAGTAAACAACGTATTGTCTGGGTCCATTTGTAACTCAGTAATGCACATTAACTTCCTCAACATAGATCTATCCAATACTACACAATCCAGTGTTTTCTTGATCCTCTCGTCTTCCAAAGGTGTTCTCATTTTCCCAACACTAAGCAAATACAGATCTTACTATTAATACATGCAAAGTATACACATTCTTATCATAATTTTCTAACATTATACATAATAAAAATAGTATCAGTTTGTAACATCTCTTCTAACCCACTCAAGTCTCAGTTTTATTTGCAATTAAAGTTCCCTTGTTAAGTCAGTATCCTATTTTTCCAGCTCTTATTTAGCTTTAAATAAGAGTATTCAATCTTTTATCAGTTATAATTTTCTCAATATTATAACATATAAGCCATCCTAGTATTTTCATATTTCCCCTATCATAAAGAAGTGTGCTATCCTAATTTTAAATCATATCTTTCTAATTATAAAATTCTTTTGGTATCGAGAGGTTATCTGTTCTTTTAGCCATATTCAAACACAGTTTTATTCATATGGTGTCCCATCTGGTAAGTCACATCTTTTATTTTCTTCAGTCTAACTCTGGCTTTCTTCCTTTGCCAAATAACTTCCCAAGTCATCAAAGGATTCTTCCTCTGTTTTTATGGATATTGTCTGAAAAAGGAAAGACAATTTAGGTAAAGTATTTTTGAGGGGGAGTTCAACCCATTTATATTCATTAAACAACTCCCACTTTCCTTCTCCTTCAGATTCTCTTTTCATTTCTTGTTTTCCAATTTCTAACATTTCACCTAACAGTTCTATAGTCCATTCAGTGAGATCTTCTTTCTTATCCTCAGATATATTTTGAAGTTTTAAGAAATAGGATATCTTTTCCATTTCCGGTGTTATGGTTAAGTCTTCCAGATTTTTATTTACATGTGCTAGTCTGTAATTTCCTTCCTTTTTATCCTCCGTCTTTGGGTCAATTTCCTCTGATTTGCCTTCTGTTTTCTGACTTGCTTGTTCATTCTCCAACAAGAAAAAGCCAAGATTTTTCAGGAGAAAATGCAGTCTATGCTGCAATGAATTCAAGAGGAAATTATCTCACGTAAAGAAGACTCAAGAAGAAACTATGATGAGATTAAAAAGGTGTTTGACAATATAAATGAGCAAGTATTTAACTTAAACCTACAACTAGTAAACTATATTGGCTTTTTCTTATTGGAGCGTCACAGTTCCCTGATATGCCGGGTCGGGGGTTTCAGAGGAAGATATTGAGGATATTTTTTCCCCACTTTTAGCTAGATATGAAACACCCATTTTGTTACCCCCTTCCAGATATACTATTGTATTCCCCAAGTATAGGCCTTAACTGATACAACCAATCTTAAAATCAATACAGCAATACAGTAGTAGCTCATAAAGTTCTTATAGTCTTTATGTGTAGCTTTTATAATCCAATAGGCCCAAAATATAGGTCCACCACTAAAGGTAATATTTTGTAACAGCTCTTCTGTTCAGGAGTTCAAAAATTAAAAGTCAACTGATTTTTGTAATCCAAAATATTCAACCACCCTTAAAAACAGTCCATAAGTCTCTCCCAGACAAAAGTAGCCAAAGATCAAATTTTCCTTTCACTCCAAATAGTTCTTAAAATTAAAAGTCAGACTTCAGTCAATATTTGTAATCCAGGAAGGCCACCAGGTTTCAGAACAATTATAGCTCCCACCCTGTAGAAAATAGCCCAAAGTGTTTTTCTCCGTTGCCAGCTACTCTCTGTTGAAACAAGAATCAACAAACATCAAAGAAGCTCAACAGTTATCTTAAGTCTGGGCATTCTGCCAAATGCACTCTAGCCATAACAACTATGGTGCTTTATTCCATCACTAGATGTCATTAAATATCCATTTTCCAACTCTTAAAATGAGAAGTTAATTTCTTGTACTTCACCCCAATATTCTTTCAAAGACAAAATCTTGTTTCCTTAGGTTTCAAGTTTGTCAAGACTATAGCTTTGTATTACTTCCATTTTGATGTTATGTATTTATGTCCCCCATAAAGAATTAAAATGCCACTTCCGTTTCTTTGGAAGGGTGCGGCTGCAATCCCCTTCCTTCTCACCTTTGGTTGTTTTTTTTCCTTCTTCTTGGGAATTTGTCTTTTCCAGGAAATCCAGTTGAAAAGTAGTAAAGAAAAGATCAATATTCTCACCCACTTCCATGCACGCTGTTTACAATCTGTTAATTAGTGCTTGCTTTGTTTGGTTGTCAGTAACTTGGACTGGCCACAGGAATGCAGCCAGTCTTTCCCCTGCCGGTTTGGAGGGCTTTCCTCAGATCAAACGGATCAACCGCCATCTCTCCGTGATCAATGAAAATCCCCTCCGTCTTCATCACCTCTCCGGGGAGACTTTAGACCCCTTTAGGGCCCCCTGGCAGGGCAAAATCAGTCGTGGGGGAGCAGAGCTCCATTTTCCCTCTGCTGCAGCGCCACAATGCAAACCAGAAGTCTATTTAAATTTTCTTCATAAATTAAATAAATGGTGTCAGGGCTAAAGTAGGGCCAGGCATGTTGGACGATACATTTCCAATAGCTGCCTTATTTCATGGAAAATTCATTGTGTCAAAATTCTGTCTTTTCTCAGTGGAATATGTATATTTTCTGATTATTAAGGGTTGTCTGATTAATTTCTGGGCTATCTAGAGCTGAATGGGGAGAAGTAATTGGGATTGTGTGAATGATTGCCGGAAATCAGAAGCATCATTCACTTACAGCCTCCGAGGGAAACAGCCTTCTAAATAAGCATGCAGTTAATCTGCAGTGGTATTTGTCAGCCTGCTGGTGGCTGAGAGGAGAAAGCTGGGAAACTAACTCTGTTCTTCCTCAAATAGTCCATTGTTCTTCTTTGGTGCTTTGTATTCTAGGTGGACATAAGAACAGGTGTAATACTCTCTCTCTCTCCTCCCCTAGCATGGAATTCTTTTAGCAAGGGGGAGGTTAAAAGGAAGCTGAAAAACTTGGCTCACTTGCAATTTTTATCACCCCAGATTCTTAAAGCTGTTCAAATGAGTGGGTTAGTGGTGTTGAATGGTTTTGCAATATGTACAGTTATTCTTTTCTACTTACTTCTAATTTTGGATAACAGTACGATGGTTGTATATTTATAGTTTTCCTCTTGGGCAAAGTTCTTAAAATCACACAAAAAATGAAATGTTAATTCTGTGCTGATGCTACATCATCTAATTATTTACCTCTAACTAGGTTAAAGAATTTGATTCAATATCTCGCTTGGATCAATGGCTCACAACCATGTTACTCCGCATTAAAAAGTCATTTCAAGGAGACAGCGACGGGGACCTAAAGTGAACTGTCTGTGCAGTGTGTGGCATTGTGACTTGTCTGTTGAAATATCTTGTGTCATGGCCAAGGATCATTATGGAATATAAGATCAATGCTTTTTGCTTAATTGACTGGTGTCTTGTTTAATATCCTGTTGTGGCTCGTTCATTGTAACTGTGAACACGAATTTATATTTTTTCACTTCTCAAGGGAGAGCTTATGGATTGATCCTATGCATGTTTACTCAGAAAGGCAACTCCCACTAAATTCATGGATCTTCCTCCCTCATAAATGAGCATAGGATTGTGTAAGTTAACTCTGAAATAAGTTCTCATGAAGCCATATTCAAACCAGTCAGTCAGCTGATACTAAATTATATTCTCATGATATGGGACTCCATACCTCTTGTCCTAGAAATAGTGTTTTTCAACATTATTTATTACAGGATCATCACAAAGGACACAGCTTATCGAATATTTTAAAATATTAACCAATATTACGTTGTTTACATGTGATTTGTACTACCACAGATATAACACAATGAGCATGAGTCACAACACTGAATAGCACTGAGAGGGTAACCAGAGTACAAGTTATCCTTGCAATGCAATCCCAAGCATGATTCAGTGGGACAAGATTGTGTGAAGCTTTGTTGATGTTCCATAATTAAGAATAAGCCCCAAAAGGGTGGCTTCAAGGGATCAGTTTCTAGCCCCTTTCACCCACTTCTGCAGATGCCTTCCCTGGTTGTCACCTAACTCCTGTCCCCCTGGACATTTCCTGGCCATCACAATTAGTGTCACTGAGGGACTCTTCAAAGAGACACATTGCAGGATGGCTGTGTCATCTGCTCACAGCAGCAGTGATTGTAGCCCACTCAGTGCCCTGATCTGAAGGATGTTTCAGCAGCAGTGTTTGCACAGTGATCAGCTGGAGAAGAAGACTTGTGTGATTTAAGTGTGGTGAAGTGACTGCACCAACAGGGAGTCACAAAATGACTGGGCTCCAACTTGCTGACCAATTTGTTCCATTGTCTGAAGTAGACTTTCACAATGGGACTGGAGTTAGCCCATTTTGGGCAAAGATGCTTTGGGTTGCACTATAAAGACAACTTGATTTCTAGAGGGTATCCTCAACAATGTTTAAATTATAACTTTGTGTTTATTTTGATAACAAGAATGTGTCAGAAAAGATTATTGTATACTATAGTTATTACTTGAGACTAGTGAGAATGGCAGAGTTTTTGAAACTGGATTAGAAGATCTGGGACAATATGATCCACCGTCTGTAATAAACAAGAAAATAGATTGGAATTTATGTGAATTAGTCAGTTGTAGCTCACTCTCTTTTGGAGCTGCAAAAATTTTGATCAGGGTGCATGTGAATATATGATCTGGAAACTTGAATTATATAATTCGTTTGAAAAGAAAAATGAAAATATTTTTTCCCCAGAAATGCTCATTCCCCTCCCCCTCTCGCTGGGATAAACCTTTAATCTATGAGAGTGTATATTTTATTTCTGATAAATGACACAGCAAATTGTTGGATCAGATACTTTTCCTACTGTTCATTTTCTGTCAATATGAATCTATATGTGATTGTTTCAATAGTTGCTGGTAAAAATGCCATTTTTATCTACACACATGGGTAGGTATGTATTCAGTAGGTATGTGAAACTACAGCAGTCTGGGCCTGAAATAAGTAACATTTTAGGAAGTATAGGAAACAAATTGTTTGTCCAAATTGTTTTTCTCATGTCTGGTCCATGAAGTGATGGATTCTTGATATGATAATGTTGACTACTACAGCAGATGAGAAGATCATACATGTTAACATTCTTTTACATACAGATTCCCTCAAAGGGAAAAACAGCACAGCACAACAATCTAGATCAGACATGTCAAACACAAGGCCCCCCGGGCCGGATCCGGCCCGCGAAGTGGTTTCATGCGGCCCACGAAGCCATCCTGGAAACAGTGTGGGAACGGCCCCCACTACCTTGGCCCTGGCCCAGAGACCCTCCTTCTGCCAGAGACCCTCAGATCTGTCCCACTCCTGCCCAGGCCCCCATAGGCACCCTTGATGCGAACGATGTAGAGCTGGCCACACCCACAGAGTAGGCCATACCCACTCTAGCCATGCCCACCCAGTAGGCCACGCCCACCCTGGCCATACCCACCCGGCCCCTTGAGTGCAACCGCAATGCTGATGCGGCCCTCAATGAAATTGAGTTTGACACCCCTGATCTAGATAAACTTTCTTTTCACTGGTCTTGGATTTCGCTTTTTGCTTCTACAATGGCATCTCACCCTTAAAGTATAAAGACATACAGGTTATTCTATCTACCTTTTTCTGCTTTATCAGACCTTTGACCTAGCTTCTCGTGTATTTTACAAAGATTGTGTGTGTGTGTGTGAGAGAGAGAGAGAGAGATTTTCAGTTCTGCAGGTGACAGTCCCCTGAAGAAGTCTTCACTGTGGTTCTATAAGGACAGAATAAGCATATTCTTACCATTGGCTGTCTTGTGTTGTTGCTGCTTCTCAACATTATTGAAAAAACAGTAACAAGCTGCTCAGCTCCCAACTTTAACCATATCTGCACTCTTAACTTCCATTCAACTTATGCTTTTGGCTAGGAGACTATTTCACTAGTATTTCTCAGATGGCATTGGCAATGAAGCATAGGTGTTAGAAGGGACCCAGGCAGCCAATGGATAATAGATGTGGGAGATAAGACACATATTTATGATATGACTGCCGTACAGGTATATCTTAGGGCTTAGTCTGCTGCAACCCATTCAAATGAAGTGAGTCTGGATCTAAAGAGGGTTCCAGTAGAAGATCATTAGACAAACTGTGCTCCCTAGCATTGCAGTAGAAGGAAGATTGACCTATAGCTAGTTTTTAGCTTTTTACTTGGCACACAAACATATGTATTATTTAATTAAGCTATAATAACAGAATTGGAAGGGACCTTGGAGGTCATCTAGTCCAACCCCCTGCTCAGGCAGGAAACCTTATACCATTTCAGACAAATGGCTCTCCTGTCTCTTCTTAAAAACTTCCAGTGTTGGAGCATTCACAACTTCTGGAGACAGGTCGTTCCACTGATTAATTGTTCTGTCAGGAAGTTTCTCCTTAGTTTTAGGATTGTTCTCTCCTTGATTAGTTTCCATCCATTGCTTCTTGTCCTGCCATCGGGTGCTTTGGAGAATAGCTTGACTCTCTCTTCTTTGTGGCAGACCCTTAGATACTAGAATACTGCTATCATGTCACACCTAGGCCTTCTTTTCATTAAATTAGACATACTCAATTCCTGCAACCGTTCTTCATATGTTTTAGCCTCCAGTTCCCTAATCATCTTTGTTGCTCTTCTCTGCACTCTTTATCTAGAGCAGTGATGGCAAACCTTTTAGAGACTTGAGTGCCCGAACTGCAACCCAAAACCCACTTATGTATCATTGGGTGCCGAGTGAGCGTGGCCCATTGACTGGGTGTAGCCCATTGGGTGGGCGTGGCTGTGGTGGTAACAGCAGACTGGGTGGGACTAAAAAGTTCAATCAATCAATTCCAACTTTGCTAGATCTTTTTTTTTCCCTGAGAGAAGTTGAAATTGATTGAACCTTTTTTTTTGCACACGGTGGTGGAGGCCTAAAGCAAAAAGGTTTTATAAAACCCAGATGAAGGCCTAGGGCTGGGGCGACGGCGCCCACAGAGAGGGCTGCACATGCCACCTGTGGCACGCGTGCCATAGGTTCACCACCAGTGATCTAGAGTTTCAACATCTTTTTTACACTGTGGCAACCAAAACTGGATGCAATATTCCAAGTGTGGTCTTATCAAGGCATTATAAAGTGGCATTAACACTTCGCATAATCTTGATTCTATACCTATTTTAGGACTATGTTGGGGGCTTTTTTTTGGCAGCTGCACCATAATGGTTTACCTGTAAATAGAAGATGGCTGTACTCAGCCAAATTTGCCTGATATTAAAAATCTAAGCAGTGTCGGAGCTGCTTAGTGCTTAGAAGGGAGACCATAGTTATCAACTAGCTTGGGAAGAAACCCAGGAAAGAGGAATAGGAAATTATTTCCTGTTCCTTGGCAAGTGAAACGTGGAAGTGTTCAGTGGTGATTGAAGTTTTCTCAACTTTATTGGTGTACCTGAAAATTATTTGTAATGCTTTTTATTACAACCACTTTTCTGCACTGTGTGTTCACTATGTTCAAACTCATTCGTGTCCTTTTGTCAAAATAGTTCATTAGGCAATCTTCTCGGGCATGAAGGATCCCCAGAGCTGTAGAAGGGGCTGACGTTTGCTTCCCAAGTTAGAGCTCTGGCCTTGGAAAGCAAATCCAGTATTAGGCTCTTCTCTCCTTATCGCTATCTGTGGTTGGTGGTTTCCAGTGTTGGAAATCCTTTAAGTTGGAAAGGTCTAAAAGCGTTATACGATCAGAATTGGGCTGGAGTGGGGAGGGGGAACCATCCAGGAATGAGTCGAGAGAGATGCAAATGCATCTCCACTTTACTTCTCCTTTGTTGGAACTACATCATTGGCCATGTTGGACTGCCCCAACCTTAACATAAAATGACATTTTATGTCATTTCATCAACTGAAAATGTTTACTCGAAAGCAAAACAGCCTCTCTGCAGGACAGCTTTTGGGGAATAAATGGCTCTGGTTTCCTAAGATCAATAGGAGCACAAAATCAAGTTTGCATTACTCTCCAGTGTACTGAACAGAACTTCCCCACACTATGCAGTGCGAACTTTTTTTCTTCTTCACCAGAATGCCACTCACTTTGTGTGCCATTCACTTGTTTTGAGTGTTTGTGTATACGTGGCTGAGTTGCTTGGACTCACTCCTCCCAAACCACAAATGCCATTTCTTTAAGCTAAAGACAGTTATTTAATGCATGAATGTTTTGTGTGCCGGTATTAAGATACAAGCCACCGTTAGCAGTATTTAGGGCCATCGCTTTAGGTTTCAACAAAAAGCTTCACCTGGTAAGTTTTTGGAAATATTTCAAATAAAAATCCACCATGTTATGAAATATTCAGTGTCGAAGAGATACCGTAGACATGCTTACATTCAGTCACTGACAAGACTACAGTCACAACATAGTAATACATTGGTAATATAGTTTAGAAATCTGAAATTTTCCTGGATGCACACACGGCAAATTCATTATTGCTTGTTTGTAACACGAGGTATAGAAGTGGCATCACTTGGTCCATTGGATTTTTGTCTTAAAAGCTGGAAAATACTACTCTCTGAACAGCTGTAAGGTTGCAACCCCTGGAGTTCTTGGTATCATCTGTAATTGAAGGAGCTGTAATTCAGTATATTGATGATTTCATCTGTTTGCATTGCTTATTGTTGGTAGTGTCATTAAACCAGTTTATTACCCACTGTGAAGGCAAAGTGTGTTTTTACTAATACTACATTTTTTCTCTTCATAAGAGATTGTCAGGCTGGTACAATAGTGCTGGTAATACAATTAGCAAATAATTCTGAGAGTTGTGCAGATTCAGATTTGAAGGCCAAAACTGAATTTGGAGCATGCACATAGCATATATCCCAAAAACTTAATGCAGCCAGGATTTTCTCCAGAATCATGTGGTTGCCATTTGCAGAGGATACATGAACTTAAGAAAAAATGTATTTCGTTTAAGATATTTCCTGCAGATGCCAAGTGAGCCCCACATCACATTTTGCCCCTTAATTCCAAGCCTAACATATTATTTTGGTAAATAGAAAAAAAGACTCAATAGTTCAACAATTTATGACCCTGAAAAGGAGTTAAAGGTAAAGGTTCCCCCGCACATGCGTGCTAGTTGTTTCCAACTCTAGGGGCTGGTGCTCATCTCCGTTTCAAAGCCGAAGAGCCAGCGCTTGTCCGAGGACGTCTCCGTGGTCATGTGGCTGGCATGACTAGACGCCAAAGGTGCACGGAGCACTGTTACCTTCCCACCGTAGTGGTCCCTATTTTTCTACTTGCATTTTTACGTGCTTTCGAACTGCTAGGTTGGCAGAAGCTGGGACGAGTAACAGGCGCTCACTCGGTTACGTGGCACTCGGGATTCGACCCACCAAATTGCCGACCTTCTGATCAAGTTCAGCGTCCTAACCCACTGAGCCACCGCGTCCCTCGAAAAGGAGTTACTTGTGAATAATTTTAAATTAAAGCATTCAACATCTGTAATTACATTTTCTCTCTTCACAAGTTTTGTAGATTTTGAATTAATGGAAAAGCCTTTCCTAACACAGTTCTGTAATGGCTTTGTTGTAGGACCTTACTGTATAAATCAATTCAGTAACCATGAGTAGGCAAACTAAGCATGAGCAGCCTCAAGAGTTTTCTAAATCCAGCGAACTGTGGTTTATTCAATTACCTTTGCTGAAACTGATCTTAATTTAGCATGAAATAGCCCACCAAAGTGAACAGATGCCATTTCTACACTTTCAGCATATAAATTAGTATTTAGCAGGTAGAACTAGGTCCCTTATCTTCCTTTCCAATTATAACAAACTAAAAATTCTCCAGTGTAGTGGTACCTTGCAGTACAGTGGCTGGTTTTGCTTTAAGACCTAAGTGGCTTAAACATTCTTCAGTAACTGCTGTATTCACACCAAAGAACCCACATTATGGTTTACCATGCTGTGAAAATATCCTGTAGTAGCAAGCAATTCCATTAATTTTGAAGACAAATATGAATGCTTACAGTGCATATAAATTATATTTCCACATTACTCAGCCTTCTGGATCACGATATTTTCCATCAAATATAGTGTCTTTCTCTAAATAAGTAACTTGCAAAAAAGATGGCATTCTTTAATTTTTTAATAAGGCCAATCAATTTATATAAGTCCACCTACTTTCACATTTATACAGTATAAAATAATGATCCCTATCTATTGGTACTTAAGGGTTGAAAGATATCCTACAAATGTATTGCAACTGGTCATTAAAATGCAAGTCAAAAGGCGCACATGGTATACAAAATAAATATGTAAATATAACCTCTGGATAGTATTTCTAAAAACATTCCTTTTACCAGATTAAATAAAAACAGAAGAAATGACATAAATCTCTTACTACAGAGTTTACCTTAAAAAAATTATATATAGGAACTTTTTATTGCTTTTCCTTCTGAACAAATAAAATATTAGGGCAAAAATTTTAAAAGCTAATATAGCAAAGTTGGCCTAAATTATTATTCTCTATAAAGTGATGTTGAATTCAATGTAAGGGAAGAGGAAATTTTGAGGATACACAACTAAACGAATCAAAACCTTTACCAAAGGAAACAACCAATATCCAGTTCCAATGCAGGAATAAATCAACTTTGAAAAGTAACAGACTAAAAGCAACTAGCATATTCTCTGAATCCACAAATGCCTTGACAGAAATGACATCTTGCAATGCTAAGATTACTTCTGTGAAAATTCTCTCCCCTAAGATAAAACAATTGTGCCTCTCTCCAATTTACCACATTCTTTTGTCATAGAGTCCAGGACCCAACACACATCACTAGTTGCGTCAATTTCTGAAAGGGACAGCGTATTAAAAAAAAATGTCTAAAAGACTTGACAATGTCATGTGAGCAAATTTCCACTTTTGAAATGGGATTCCCCCTACTTTGTTGTCTTCTCCATTTTGTATCTATCTTAAAGATGCTGCATCTTTTAAGATTCTTACAACCTTCCAAAGAAAATTTGGGAGTGCACAGGGAATGATAGAAATTACAACTCTTTAACTTACCTTAGTTCCCCCAATGATGGAAAAACACCAAGATTAACGTAATATGCATGATTTGGAAAGAAACATTTAACATGTTGATGTTCTTTTAAATCTAAGGATGGTTTCTGAATATAAAAATTAAAACCCAGAATACTAGCAAATTCAGGACATAGGTGGAATTTCAGATTCACATAGACTTTGGCACTACTTATTTCCTGATTTTAAAAGTAAAAAGGCACATTACTGATGCTTTTTGAGTTAAAAGTTTTCATTTCTACAACCTGTATGATATAGGAAACTTAACTTTCACCTTTGGAGCAACTATTTTATCTTGGTCACACTGCACGGTCTCCCAAGCTATGAGTACTGGAACATAATTGAGTGACTATTTGTTAAAAATCTCTAAATTTCTATATTGCATTGTTTAAAATGTCGGCCCAGATTATAACTTAATTTGCCACAAGAGATGAAGTGTTTCACACAATCATAAATCCAAAGCAGGAAAATTACGTCCAGAATATTTCAGGCACCACTGCCAGAAATCTGATGATTTTAACTTTTGTAATCCAAAATAGCAGTACAATAGGGCAAAGCAAGGTAATTTACAATGAATTATCTACAACTAGATGTACCATCTTTGGAAAAAAAACATTTTTAATATCTTCGGGCAATCTGTTCTAAGAGAATCCTGCCAATGAAACTCATCAAGATATAAAACAAATTCCAGTAAGAAGAATACAGCAGCAAGTGGGAAAGAACTTCTAGGGTGAGGACCAAGAACCGCAAGCACTACCTTCTAAAGAGAGATTCTGGGCAAAGAGCGTAGAGTAGTGAGAAGACACTTAGGTGGATGCAATTAAGATGAATTTATAAAACAGGTGGGGACCTATAAATCTCTAGATGTTGTCAGATAACAATTCTCAGTCTCATTAATAAGAATGCTGGTTGGCACTGTGATTTGTAACTTAGCATTATCTCTGGAAAACCATCAGTTCCTTACCTCCGTAATAGTAGAGACCACTATCATATGGACAAATCAATAGGAACTGAATAAAGAGAGCTAGCAGGCCTACCTGGGAGGGAATTTAGCCCTAGAACCAAGCTGCAATTACAGTATGTTAAAAAAATGTGTTTCAAATTTTTGTGTTTTTTCCCCCCTCCCAAGTAGTAGTCTGTCATATTGATCCCATGAATTTCAGGGTGTTCCATTCCTTTTACAAAGCGAGGTCAACACACAAATTGTAGGGGCAAATAAGGTTTTCCCTTTCTCTCCCTCTGTGGTGATTGTAGACATCAACTCTGGAGAATATCCAAAGTAGCAGCTGCGGATTTTTGACAGGTGTAAAAGAGCTATGTGAGGGAAGAGAAAGCCAGGATTTCATTGCAACAGCCAAGGGACGTATTTAGATTCAAATGGTGAATTTCCTGAATTTCATAAGCAGAGGAATTCTGCTGCTTACAAAAAACATGGTTAGCTATTTCCTACTATCTGAGATTTCTTTTAAAAAAAATTAAACTGCACAAAGTATTGGACCGAGAGATTGTGCTACAGTATTTCACATTCTTCTGCATACAGTATAAAAACAATGTTAAATAAAAAGTAAAAAAAAGGAAGCTAACAGAATATAATGCTGAGAAGTAAAGAAAAAAAAATCTGGACTCAAAACAGAACCTCCGTTTTCTTTTATACTGATTCTGATCTGGACCCTGCTTTATGCAGATAAAACATGAAGAGTACTTTTCTCTTTGACAAATGGGTTAAGTACTGACTTCATCCATTTGAATTCAACTAATTTGGGTAGAATACAGGACTCTAACAGCACCTTTTTACAGGTCATTGTACTGCAAGAGTTTACACAATATAAAGTAACTTTTCCCTTGTTGAACTTCTCCACTCAACTGATGGACCTATTCCATGTTCACCAAGTTGTGAAGAGGTGGTTGAAGGGAGTCAGTCTGTGTGTGCAACACTGTCAGATCATGCAAAGCTGTAGCTATGGGGGCTTCTTGGGACCCGGCTGGAGGCCTCAATTTACAGTCTGTTACAGAGGAAGATCCATTTTCATGCACCGCAGTCATGCTTTCTTGAACTGCCGTCAGACTTTGATAGTGCCCATTTTCGGAGAATGACAGCAGCTTTTCTGATAATTTGGGACGGGACCCATCGTATTCTTCATCAGGAAGCTCAGTCTTATGATCCTCATCATTCTTAGAAGCGCCTTCAACGACTACAAGGAAAGATTTCCAGGGTGTGTTCTTATCATGAATCTATTAAGGAAAAAAGAAATTACCCATACTAAATCACTTATTAATAATACTCATTGGATTCTACAGCACTTTCTGTAGTCTGAAGCTGTAACAAACAAACCACACGCTCAGAGCTTTAAACTCTGATATAGTATGGAGGAGATTCTTAAGTAGTAGCTAACCTAGCAGTTTTTTTTTTCATTCCCCCAAATACAGCAGAATATTTTGGGAGAATTTTATGAGGTTTATATTCACGTAACCAAGTCTATTCCAAAGAAAATGTAGAATTCAGAGAACTGTGGCAATTAAAATGTTCCCCAAGTGAAGGGAAGGTGTGAAACATTACAAGCAAACTAAAAATAATTTCAAGTACCGTATTTTCCGGCGTATAAGACGACTTTTTAACCCATGAAAATCATCTCAAAAGTTGGGGGGTCGTCTTATACGCCCAGTCTTATACGCCAGAAAATACGGTATTAAACTTGCCTACGCATTCATTTAAGTGTCAATTATTTTCCCCTTCAAGGGAAAGCTTGTGGGCTTTTTGATGGCAAAGATCAGGCTCTATATTTTAAGCCCTTTGTATATCACATTCCTTAATTGTGCTGGAATGAGTTTTTGTGGATTTTCAAAACAAGAGGCAAAATTGTCGCTGTATTCTGAAAAGCCTCTTTTGGCAGATGTCACCAATCAGGAGCCCAACAATCCAGCAATAAGGAAGGTATTTCATCCGGAGCAATGGAAATGTCCTCTGCTAATATGTTAAAGGTTCCCACTTTTTTCCATCTGCATAAACGGCTCATCCGTGAAAAGTTCTTCTAATCTCAGTATCCCAAGAGGCAACCATATCATATCGTGGGATTCATGCTAGGCAACCATTCCTATCCTTTACTGCAGCAGTCACGTGTAACTGAAAGTACGTGACATGTGATTTTCATGGAAGTGCCCGTTCTCCCTTACTGAGGTATGACGCCGAAGAGTAGACTTGTCGGTGAATGTTCGCCCACAGGCATTGCACATGAATGGCTTCTCCCCTGTGTGGATCCGATGATGGCGTTGCAGTGCGTTGAGTTGAGTGAATTGCTTGCCACACTGATCACAGCAGTATGGACGCTCACCTGTAAGATAAAGCACCTACAGAAATCATGTGAAGTTTTGCCAATGAAATGCAGGAACGATCTGACTGAAAGCCTTGGCTACACTGCCACCTTGATGAGGTTGCCGTGCTACTCAGCATATTTACACTCTTAACTGAAAGCAAAAACAAAATGTTACCAATTGGAGATTACAGAAAAAGATTAGGCTTGATTTCCTGAAGATTAATTGGGAGAATTTTTTCAAAAGATGCAAAGAACATTAGCTGTAATGCAGTTAGAATACAATACAATGAAATAGATTCTTATATACTTTAAAGCAGGGGTGTCAAACTCAATTTCATTGAAGGCCACATCAGCATTGCAGTTGCCCTCAGGGGGCTGGGTGGGTATGGCCAGGGTGGGCGTGGCCTACTGGGTGGGCATGGCTAAAGTGCGTATGGCCTACTGGGTGGGCGTGGCCAGCTCTACATCATTCGCATCAAGGGTGCCTATGGGGGCCTGGGCAGGAGTGGGACAGATCTGAGGGTCTCTGGCAGAAGGAGGGTCTCTGGGCCAGGGCCAAGGCAGTGGGGGCCGTTCCCTCACTGTTTCCAGGATGGCTTCGCGGGCCGCATGAAACCACTTCGCGGGCCGGATCCACCCCCCGGGCCTTGTGTTTGACATGTCTGCTTTAAAGAGAAAAAGGCCTAAAGGTCTGAACAACAGAATTTCAGGAAATAATATATGAAAGCTAAAACATGAGTTGGAGAATTTGCAGGTAAGCAAACCCAATGCAAACAACTCCAAATTGTTAAAGCTAAAAAAAAGTAGCAGTAATCAGTGAAGCTGAGAAGCAGGTTCATAGGTGTACGTATTAAAAAAAAAAGAACAAAAGCAGACAGATTTTAATTTAGGGACAGGAAGTTCAGTCAAAAGCAATCAAGTAGAGGGGAAAAAAAAGGTTATTTTCTGAAGAGTCCAAAGTATAAAAATTAGATTCAAAGACATTGTGAAGAAATAATTTACAGTGGTGCTTAAAAGTTTGTGAAACCGTTCAAATTTTCAATATTTCTGCATAAGTAACCTAAAACATTATCTGTTCTTTACAGAAGTCCTAAAACTAAATAACACTAACCCCAAGAAAACAAACGAGTAAAAAAAAATGAGATCTGGAATCCCAAGCTACTGAAGATACTGTATGTTTCTAGATTGTATATGTCAAGATTCAAACAATCTTAAATATTAGATTTGAAACAATTATTTCTAACAATCCATTTGAACGCAGCTACAGTTTATTTTAAGTAAGAGATTACAGCAATCTGATTCATAAGGCCACAAATGATGGTTTATAAATCACTGTGACTAGCTGGGCAAAAACCCAAGACACTATGGTACAATTCAGTATAGTTGCGAATTCAGCCTGAAACACAAGACACTCTGGTGATCTGGCAGACAGCGCTATGGAAACCTGGAAACTGTAAAAGATGCTCCCATCATCTGATAAAACTTAAGGGCTGCAAGAAGATTGGCATCACCTAGCAAGAACACTTCGGAGAACGCTCTCTCTTAAATTTTCCAATTTTTTTTTTAAAGCCAAACATTTTCCTAAGTTGCTTCTGTAGCTTCCTACCTGTATGAACTTTGATGTGCTGATACAGCGAATTCCTCTGCGCAAATGTCCTGAAACAAACTTCACATTTAAAGGGCTTAGATCCAGTGTGGATTCGATTGTGGTGTTTCAAATACTCCTTGGAGGCAAAGCTCTTCCCACATGTTTCACACATGAAAGGTCGCTCTCCTAGAGCACAAAAGGAATTGGAAGGAAGAAAAAAAAAAGACCATTTTTGCTGACGCCAAGATCAACCCCCCCCCCCACACACACACACAAACAGGAGTTTGCATACAAGGCCATCCATTTCTGCTTTGTCTGTACAAGAAACTTCCCGTGACCATCGTTAGGCACAAATTCTTTGGGGCCTGAGAAACAGCTTTATGTCACAAAGTACACATCATCTGACACATCATCCTCAAAACAGTTTAGCCTCTACGGCAGGGGTGTCAAACTGCCGGCCTGGAGGCCGGACACGTCATCCCGGAAGCCACACCCACCCCATTGCCGGCAACGGCAAAATAGTCCTGATACATTTGACATGTCTACTCTACGGTGTCAGGCTACATACATCAGCTTCCCCCAGCGGGTGACCTAGCAGTGTTTGACAAAAGGGCCCAGCCAGGAGGGCCTAGTTAAAAAATAGTTATGGAAAACCAAATTCTCCCTGAATATTTTGTACTGGCATCTACAAACTTAACGTGCCCAAGGAGGTTTCTCTCAAATGTATCCCACAATTAATGATGGATGAATGAAAACTTTTGGTATAGTTAACATTTTTAAAAGTATGAAATAAAAACAGTGTTACAAAACAGTTCTTACTTCAGAGTGACATTCATGAATTTTTTTTTTTGGGGGGGGGGGTTGTAGCTTTACAAAAAAAAAGCCTTTGTAGGACTTCAAGATTAACATGAGATTGAGATAAAACTCCAGCAATACTGGCTTATAGCTGGCTTGGAACCAACTTGCCAGTGAGTTAAGGGGGATGGAGATACAGTTTGTACATAGGCTTGATTACAGAGTTATTATTAATAGCAAAGTCGCTAATACATATATATCCCTTCTTAACACAATCATACATTGTGGCATTTCCAACAGCACCTATTTTTCTGTGCATAGTTTTAATACAAAAAAGGAAGTTATCCTGCTCGTTGGTTTAGCAAAATCTCATTAATGCTACTAATGTAGACAATAAGGCTGTTTTCACATCATACAATGAACTACGAACTAGACAACTATGGTTTAGGCTAGCATAACTTAGGAACTTGTCCATATGGTTTTAATGGTTTCAGGTTAAAAAAAAATCTATCCAACTGGGCTACCAGAGTGAACTAGGATTCAGTTAACCATGGGATAACATTTTATGTGAACAAAAGATATCTTTATTGGCTAGCCTACAGAATAATTATTTCATGCTTTGGTGATACTGCTAACTGTAAAATCTCTAAACAGCAAATCATAAAATTTAACAAGATACAATAACAACCAACTCTTGTCATTTGATCTGCTTTTTGAAAGTAGAAAACTGAATTTCTATTGATTCCAATAATAGCTGTGAGCCACATAGTTCTGGAAAACAGACTGGACTATCCATAGTAAAGGTAGACAGCAATTTTTCTAAACTAATGAGGACAAGATAATTATTTTAAATTGACAAAGAATAAAATTTGATAGCCATTGATCTGCAAGAACATCAACCTTAACCCCATCAGCTCCTGTATATAGTAATAACATACATCAAAACAGATTACCGGTATATATTGCACATATCAGCCACTGAATGAAAAAAAAAACCTGGAGTATAAAATGCAGTATTATCCTACTACCTGTATGGCATCTTTTATGGTATATAAGCATGTGATTTTGTGTAAATCTTGCTCCACAATCATTGCAAACAAATGGTTTTTCACCTGTGTGGATTCTGAAATAAGAAAAGAACAACACAAATCAAGACAAGGATTATATTTGCTCCTCAGGATCCCTGACACATAACCAGTAAATAGCAATCAATGGCATTTACTGGGATCTCTTAAGATTCCCAGTCCAGAATGTGGATACTGACTGGGAAATGTAATACCTAGCAGATCACTTGGGCATGATGTGCCCAATCCAACAGGTAGTACATACATAGATGTCACACACACACACACACACACACACAAACACAAACTTTTCCAGTTGAATGGCAGTGAGAGATGGCCTTTCATATTAAAAAAGACTTTTTAAAACAAAATTCAGAGAATAAAAGTCTAGGCCTAAGTCTAGGCATACTTCCCCTCAAAAGAGAGAAATCAAAAATAAATTTCAAAACTGACAGGAAAACGGTCTAGTTTAAGAGTTAATTTCTCAAAATCAAAAGCAACAGTGATCTAAATTAACCTGCGGTAAAAAAAACCAAATACAATTAAAATTTAACTTGGGAAATAAATCACAACTAAAATGCCTTACCTTTCCCATTAATAAGTCCTTTTGCATTTAGTACAGCACAAATATCTGCTTTAGGAAATGAGGTGATGGTATCCAAACCCCATTAAATTCTCACTCCTATATTACAAGGGTTGAATTAAAAGCAAGGCTTCCAATGTTGCGCAAGTTGTTAACAGATGGCAATATTAGTGTACTAGAAGTTAGATATTTCCTTCATTTTATAAAATGGAAGCCTGCTGAGAGTACTTGTCATTGTGCTTTAAGCCCTGTGATTGACGTTTTGATTCCCTCCAACTGAAATTCACAACAAATGTAAATTGGGGTGATTACTGCATTGATATGACTACTCTGCATCAAAAAAGGTACAGATGGTGAACTGGGAAAGGCTGATTTGTATCATCAAGAACAACGTAGATAACCAATGATAGCAATTAGTGAGTCTCATGTAAGGAAGGTTGATAAAACAGATAAAAGAGAATTGGTGAATCAGTCAAAGGGAAACAACCATAGATAGCATTTTAACAGGAATGTGTGGGTCACATTACTGATATACTTCAATACCGGTATATCAGTAATGTGACCCACATTACATGCTGATAGCAAAGATAAAAGCTTTCAAGGGTTGAAATTTGCCACCAATCATTGTCATATGATAAAAATGAAGATAAGGTAAAAATTTCTCCACTGCACTGTGAGAGCCAGTGAAATATGGGTTCATCAATATGATTCAGAAATGAAACAGTGATCCATGGAATACCATTACAAAACTCCACTTTGAAAAAAAAAATTCAAACCATAGGCTTTGTCAGGAGAACATATAGTTACCACTTTTCAATCTACTTATGTGGTCTTATTTATGTGAATTTCCTTGAACCTAGCACCACTATTGACTCTAAATTAGTGCAGGTTCGAGTCCCACCAGGCTCAAGGTTGACTCAGCCTTCCATCCTTCCGAGGTAGGTAAAATGAGGACCCAGATTGTTGCGGGCAATTAAGCTGACTTTGTAATAATGCCGCTTGGGGGCCCCCGAAAGCCCTAATAAGCAGGCATATACATAGAATGAAGGCTATTGCTAAGCACATTGATTTGTGCTTAGATTGTAAGCCGCCCTGAGTCTTCAGAGAAGGGTGGGATATAAATGGGATTAAAATAAATGCCTGGGGGGAAAAGAAACAGTTTGGAAGCACAAGGAGATATGGGATGCAACCCTGTAGTCATCAACCCCCTAGGCCTCACTCATACGCCACCCAAGAGACAATGGCAAAGCTTGATCTCACTGTATTAGCCCATCTACAATATAGTCCAGACTTGGAATAATGCAACTTCCACCTTTTTCCATAATAGAAAGAATAGCTTCATAGGCATCTCTCTAACTCAAATGAAGAGGTGAAAAGACTATTAGAACTAGGCCAAAGAATTCATTTTTTGGTGACAGATTTAAGAAGCTTGTCCATCATTGGCAAGAGTGTCTAGTAAATGCTAGTGATTATGTGGAAAAGCAAACACAGGTCATCTCAAGGATGATTTCCCTGTTTCATTTATTCAAATATTCACATTAATCACCAAAATTACATGGGTGCTTATTTTTTATTCAACCCTTGTATATCCAAATTTCTTCTCTATTTCCAAGAATAAGGAGAATCTTATCTCAGATGATTCACAGGCTAGGATCAGCAGCAGTTTGCCTGGAAGTATAAAAACAACAATCTCTGAAGCAGCTTTCCCCAATGTTATGCCTTCCAGATGTACTGGACCTCAGTTCCTGGAATTCTTAAATCAGCATGGATGTCAATTATATCGGCTAGAGGATTATGGAAGTTATAGCTCAACATTATAGGGGCTAAACTCATGTTGCCCTTTAGGTTACAAAGTAGATCTGCCCTGATCCCACCTTCTACATACAGGTAGTCTTCGACTTACAACCACAATTGAGCCCAAAATTTCTGCTGCTAAGCAAGACAAGTTGTTAAGTGAGTTGAAAAAGAGTGTCCCCTTTTTCAACCTTTCTGGCCAGAGTCATTAAGTGAATCGCTGCAGTGGTTAAGTTAGTAATACGGTTCTTAAGTGAATCTGGCTTTCCCCATTGACTTTGCTTGTCGGAAGGTCACAAAAGGTGATCACGTGATCCCAGTTGCTAAGTGGCCAAATTTTGATCATGTTGCGATGGCCATATAAATCACTTTTCCCGGTGCTGTTGTAGCTTCAAACAGTCACTAAACGTAGGGTTGTAAGTCGAGAATTACCTGTATTCCTAGATCTGAAAGTCGCTGGCATATACCTCTTTGCTGGGATGCAGTGCTTAGTCACTGCATCCCAGCCAGGAAGCCATGGAAAAAGCCATTCAGCTATCGTCCTAAATCCTTCCTTAGGTAAGTACACGCAGCTTTCTCCTAAGCACGCCTAACATCCAGTGGTGGGATTCAGCTGGTTCGCACCACTCCAGCAGAACCGGTAGCTAAATTTGTGTCGCCCAGGCCCAGAATGGATTTCCGGAAGCGGCATCCACACGGAGAACCGGTTGTTCACCTATCTGAATCCCACCACTGCTAACATGCCTACTCAACCCTTTCTAATTGCAGACTAACTGTTCCATTAGGTAAGCACAGCTGCCTATTTCATTCAAACGTAAGAGTTTCGCATTGTGATTACCTTCGTCAAATTCGCAACTAGTGGCTTGAAGCCAAAATGTTTTGAAATTAGACTTCACCCATAATTCCCAGTTGTGGCAAAACAATAAATCAGGATCAGTCGATACGAAACAAGATTCTGAAATTCTCCTCAATCATTGCAGAGAGCGCTAGGGACTAGGACTAGCCAAAAAGGCTATGTTCATTTAAAAAAAAGGTAAAGGTTCCCCCGCACATGCGTGCTAGTCGTTTCCGACTCTAGGGGCCGGTGCTCATCTCCGTTTCATAGCCGAAGAGCCAGCGCTTGTCCGAGGACGTCTCCGTGGTCATGTGGCCGGCATGACTAGACGCCAAAGGCGCACGGAACGCTGCCCATAAAATGCAGCCCTTGTGTGCAGACAACTCATGTCTCCTGACAAAATAACTTTGAAATTCAGAACCTGGACTTTTTTCCAACCAGCTCGTGTATAAAAGGTAAAGGTAAAGGTTCCCCCGCACATGCGTGCTAGTCGTTTCCGACTCTAGGGGCCGGTGCTCATCTCCGTTTCATAGCCGAAGAGCCAGCGCTTGTCCGAGGACGTCTCCGTGGTCATGTGGCCGGCATGACACAGCTTAGTCTGTATGATGAAAGTTTTGCATATCCTTTATGTATTATTTTACTTGCCTGGCTACGACTGGAAAGGACTATACAACCAAGCACAGGCAGAAATATCTCTATCTTAAAAGAGAATCCAATTTCAAGTTCTTGTCTTACCAAGGAAATATCACTTCCACTCCCTCTAAGGAACATTAGAAACATACTCTCGATTTCTTTTTGTGCCTTCTTTCGTTAAGAAATTTCTTTTCAGAAGAAAAGAAATCTAGCCAAAAGTAATTAGAAATGTTCAGTCAGGACCCTCAAACTTCCACTGGGACAATGTATCTGCTTGGGACAGAGCCAACGAAAGAAAGTCTGCTCTCTGAAAGTTTCACAGTGACTGCCAACACCACCAATTACCTCCAAAATCGTGTCAAAACGAGCGGGTGAAGAAACTGTAGTTCCGGCAGTTCCAGTCTACCTCATCTGGAGAGCACCAGAATGAGAAGGCTGAGAACACTGGAATCCTCCCGACAGCATTTGAAGTGATCACCTAATGGCGTGAACTGCTTTTCAGACATGTGACAACCTGCTACAATTCTCCTTCCACACTTTTACACGGTATTTAATTGTATTTTACCCCAACCGGCCTGTGACTGGAATGCTGTCGTCATTCCCACACAATAATGAGCACGTTAATAATCAGGACTCTAAACCGTTCTTGGTTTAGCTTTTCCAGCTAAGGCGTACATTACGGTGGCTCAAGAGCATTTTAGATTCTGGCCGTGATCTGCCGTTTCAAAGGGAAAAAAACACCTATCGCTGAACCCGCCGGAGAGGAGCTCCAGCCTATATTTTCTACTTTCTTGCCCAGGAAGAAGCTGCCTCAGGGAGGGCATTAGCTTTTGGCCCGGAGATTTAGCTTACAAGGCCCGTTCCATTTGTTCATACCTCATGTGTGTTTTAAGTGCCGAAGGCTGAGAAAATTTAGCCTCACACTCTGTGCACCCATAAGGCTTGTCGCCTGTGTGTGTCCTTTCATGAAGCCTCAGGGCCGTTTTGGAGCTCAAACCCTTTCCACATTGTTTGCAGTGATGACGCTCCCCACCACCCTCATGAACCTGCAGAATGTGCCGCTTGACGTCCTTCTTGCGCTTGAACTTCTTACCACAGAGCTCACACGGGAAGTGGCGCTCGCTGCTGTGGACGTGGCGCTGGTGGCTTTTGAGGTTGCACCGGTTGGCAAAAGTCTGGCCGCAGGTTTCGCAACGGTAAATGACTTCGGCTGCAATTCCGTGGCTCTGCTTGATGTGTTTCAGAAAGCTCTTCTCGTAGAGGAATTCTCGCTCACAAGTACTGCAAGCGAAGTTGCCACTGCGGTTCTTTTTATCCTCCTCCAATTTAGTCAGGTTTTCTTCCCGGTGGTCCTCAGCGCCATCAAACCCTTTCTCCTCTAGTTTCACGCTGTTCACCGCTTGATCTGTCAACTCCTCCCCCCCGCCCGTTTCACGGGTGCCTTGCTCTTTGGACAGCCGGCTCTCTTCCTCGACGGCTTCAGCAAACTTCTGTTGCTCTCGCAGGCGCCTTGTATACTTCTTCTTGGGTATCTCCACAAAGACTTTCCTGCCAGCCAATCTGCCACTCGCCCGCCTGATTTTGGCACAGGGGGCCTTCAGGGCTTCTTTTTTTTTGTCCAACTTTTCCTTTAATTTCAGGGTGGGGGACTCGACGTCCGATCCGGTCCTGGGTCTTCTGAGGGCAGAACTTGCAAAATAATCCACACTGTCCCCTTGCGATTTGGTGACTGTTTTAGGCTCGGTTAAAGTGCTAGGATGGGCCCCACCATCCTCATCGGTATCCTGTGACTCAGAAAAATTTTGCAGCTCCAGCAATACCGATTCAAGCATTTGCTTTTTTAGCTGAAAGCAGGTCTCTGACAAATCTAAACATTTCAGCTTCTCGGCCACTTCCAGCATGCGCTGTACCCGATCTTCTTCCACCTCTACCCGGGCGGTATAAACAAACTCCAGAAAAGATGCAAAGTCTGCTACCTGGACTTCGTTCAGTAACACATTAGTCCTTGGTCCGTCCATGCCTTTTTCATTAAGAAAGACCTCCTTAAAGAACTTGCTTGTGGCTGCCAGCACAGCTTTGTGAGCAACGAACTCGGCTCTGACACCTTGATATTCTACACTCACGGTGACATCACAGAGGTGGCCTAGGAGACGCAGCTGGTGCATTTCATTCAGAAGGTTGATTGGGGAGGATTTGGATTCCAGAAGAACAGCATTACTTTCCATCTTCTTCCTTTCTAAAAATACATTATTACATGTTAATAGTCTGCCCCACAAATAAAATTAAGACCCCCAAAAAGTAATGTTCTTCTGACTAGTTGGAAGAAGGAAATAAATCTGTAAAATCTACAAAATCCAGTTCTGACCCTTCCAATCAATGAATGGTAATAACCATTTCCTTTGTAGTCGGAGCTTACATAAGTTTAAAATAAGATAAACTGCCTGCGCTTTGCAACTGTATCTCCCTAAGGTGCTTGGAATATGCAAGTAGTCCTTGTTTAGCAATCACAATGGGGAGCAGCAACTCAATCATTAAGCACATTGATCGCTAAGTAAAACTGCAACTCTGCTTATGATCTTACTTCGGTTTTCCTTTGCTTTACAGACCTGTAAAGGTCGTAATTGCAGGAAATGGACTTACTTTTACATCACTGCTGTAACTATGAATGGTTGCTAAATGAGGACTACCTATATAAACAGCAAGAGAGGAGAAGTTATTTTCTACTGGATTTTGTTTTACAGTGCTGTCATGCTCTTCTGCCACTAGAAGCTCAAAGCAGAAAAAAGAGATTAAAAAAGCATTCCTGAGTAGGATGGCATCCCAAGGAATCTGAGTTTTTTTCATTCACATATACCTACAACAGGAAGGATGAGAAAAATATGTAGACAACAAATTTATTAATTAAATACTTGCAATGAGGCAAAACTGCTTAGTTCAGATCACTAATGATACAAGAATCTGGGGTTGGGAGGTAGGATTTATGCCCTCTTTGAAGCAAAGCTCAACTAACTGAAGTTCATTGACATCCTTTCCCTTCTTCTCAGTCCCATTGAAAGTCCTATTAAATGCTTATTTTATTTAGAATAACACAGCATTCTGCACTTTCCATATACAGCTTTCTTACAATTTTCAATACATTGCCTATCCATCCAGTTCCCTCCATCTTGACAGTCTTCCTGAACTGTTTTAACATTCACATCTCAAATCTTTTCATTTGGAAGTTGGAAAGAAGTTAATCACAGTTAACCATCCAACCTCGATTGAGATGACACACAGACCTATGGCTAAGGTAAATAAACCTACAACAAATTAGCGCTTTAACCAGAGTTTGATCCATAGTGACTCTGGAAAACCTGCCCATCTGATAGCCATGGGCTTATGGTATCCTGAAAATTCAGTTCAAGGACTGGAGTCCACACTTGCTTGTTTTCCTCACCATTTTTCCTTTCACATGATCTCATTTAGATTATAAACTAACATGAGCCTATACAAGCTGTTCTGAAATCTATTCTGACTGAGGAGGGTAAAAAGCACCCACCTCTATTATTTCCTAACATGTATTTATTTACTTCCAAGTATATATTTATTTACTTCTAAGTAAAATAATTCACTTTTTTTATTCTGACACTCAGAATAAAATTTCTTTGTCACAATCTACCTTTTATAGGTTTTGTGTGTCTCAAACTTCAGTTTTCCTTATGAATGAACCTTTATTGTCAAAGTACAACCATGTATACATTGAGATACAAGGCTCATTGCCTTGGAAGAGTGAGGAAGATTCTCAGGGATGACTCACACCCTGGAAGGTATCTCTTTACTCTCCTACCATCTGGTAGGAGATATAGGAGTATAGCCAGCCATACCAACAGGCTGAAAAACAGCTTTTATCCGTGGGCTGTTAGGCTTTTGAATGGGATATAATCTCTGTGAACTTATGCAGAATTGACTTGGGAGGCCAGTGTGTGGTGTAGTTGGTTCACATGGTGTGATAGGATGGAGGGTTTGTTGTCACTGTGTGTTGGGGGAGGGAGCAGGGGGGAAGCTCAGCTAATCTCAATGTACACATGTTGCACTTTGACAATAAAAGGTTTGTTTGTTTGTTTGTTTGTTTAGATTGACCCTGATGTAAAGCTTGAGTTGTTCATCCTGCTTAGGCAAATACAAGTGAAATGAAATATGTGACAAGCTACATACAGGGGTTCAGAAGATCTGACAGAAAAATGCAGAGTCCCATAGGCGTCTGTTTTTTTCCCCCTCCCAGTTTTATTCACAGAGAGACAAGAAGAAGTCAAGTTTTATCCAAACAATCAAGCAATTTCATTCTCCCAACTCCAAGCCCAGCTGTTTGGCATTATTATTACTTTTTTTGCTAACAAATCTGCCCAGAGCTTATTACAAAAGTATCAAATGAGCATTTTTTTAAAATGTTCTCCAGCTTCTAGTTCAAAGCCATTTTAAACACAGACTGCTTACAATTCTTATTATCGGTTTAAAAACAACCCACCTCCATGTGTGTGTGTGTGTGTGTGTGTACACACACACACTTCTCTCTCAGCCGAACTTCACCTGATTTCCTCTCATTTTGTCTGCTGCCCTCCTGTACAAATTTAAATTAGCCTGTTCTAACTCCATCCACCCACCCACCCACCCACACAGAGATATGGGACTACAAGTCCCATTTCACCCTAGGCAGCACCGCCAACGGCGAAGGGGAACTGGGCATGGTCAGAAACCCACTGGGGAGACACCAAGGCTGTTTTAAAGGGGGAGGACCGCTTGACATCTGCTTTGGCTTTTTGTGTGTGTGTTTGTTGTCCAGCGCGTTGACGTTAGGCACGAATTCCTCCCCATCTTTACTGAGCGAAGCCACGAATCCGTCGCCAGCTCACAGCCACACACACACACACACACAAACACACACACTCATCTTTGGGAGAGGACGGCGCTTTCCTTTTCGTCCTCAGTTCCGCACTGCGATTTTTTTTTTTTTTCTGGAGGGGAGACCCACCAGGAGGGAGAAGGAGAATGAAAACAATAGGGCAGGGGTAGGCAACCTCGGCTCTTTTATGACTCACGGACTTCAACTCCCAGAATTCCTGAGCCAGCTACGCTGGCTCAGGAATTCTGGGAGTTGAAGTCCGTGAGTCATAAAAGAGCCGAGGTTGCCTACCCCTGCAATAGGGGCACCACTTTGTCTCGCTTCGTTTCCTTCTCCCCCCTCCCACTTCATAAGGGCAGACCTGCTTCTTCAGCCGCCCCCCCTCCACCCCCACTGCGGCCGACCTGCCATCCAAGCGCTACAGACCGGCCATGCCCCTCCCAATTCGACTCCCCCTCCCTCCCATCCCATCCCACTCACCGGGCAGCCCCGCAGCTGGGCAGCCTCAGGGCAGGATGGCCCTCCCCCTCCCGTCACGCTTCCACATCCGGTAACGGCTGCCCCCCCCCTCCGCCCCTTCCTCCCCGATGACGTCACAGCACGCCTATATGGCGTTCCTTGCCCGGAGAAGGCGGGAGGGGGAGGAGGAGGAGGAGTCAGATTTCCTCGGGACTTCCGCCCTGCTCCTGCGGCCGCTCTATTGTCCTACCTTAAAAAAAAAAAAAAAAAAAGAGAGAAAGGCCTTTCAACCGTAGAGAGACGTCTAAGGACTGGGAAAGGCGAAAGCCTCTTCGCGCTCAGCCAAAGTCCCGGTTCTATAGCGAGTCTCGTTCCTCCAGCGTTTTTCTCGCGATGTTTGAGATTGCTTGACCCTTTTTCCTACTCGCTTGGTTAGCCCCGCTTTTTGGATTCCCACAATACAGGGAGGAGACGTGTACCGATCCGGAGTCTGCCCGCATACTTTAACTGTAAAAAATGCCAGTTGGTTGAACTTGGGCCAGTCCTTTTCTCTCAGCCCTAAGAAGTAGGCAATGGCAATTACTTCCTTTGCAAAAAAAAAAAATCCCAAAAAAAACCCTTGCCAAGAAAGCTGCGGGGAATAGTCCAGGTAGTCGCCGGGTGTCGAATGCTGGTTTGAAGGACTGCAGATCTTAACCACAGCTAACTAGTCCCAGCTGACTGTTTTTGCAGGCGTTTCATGACTGTTGGCTGGATGCGTGCCAGCGTACCGTACTAGCAGTGTCAACGAGAAAAAGTTACCTGATTTGGCTGCTCACACTAGCCCAGGGGTAGGCAACCTCGGCTCTTTTATGACTCATGGACTTCAACTCCCAGAATTCCTGAGTCAGCTATGCTGACTCAGGAATTCTGGGAGTTGAAGTCCATGAGTCATAAAAGAGCCGAGGCCAGCACTAGCCCATTTTTATTTTTATTTTTATTTATTTTATTATATTTATATACCGCCCTTTCCCGAAGGACTCAGGGCGGTTTACAGGGTGATTAAAACCAAAAATACAAAAGTTAAAAACAGATTAAAAAAAATTATATCCGTCCCTGAACAAATAAAACCCCAGTTAAAATTAAAATTAAAATTCTCAGCCTGGGCCAGAGAGCTCGAAGAGCCAGGTCTTCAGGTCCCAGCAAAACGAACGGAGGGTGGGGGCGGTCCTAAGCTCCACTAGCAGCTGGTTCCAAAGGGCAGGCGCACCCACTGAGGCGGCCCTATACCTGGGTGTCGTCCGCCGGCAGTCTCTTACCGGCGGTACCCTGAGAAGACCCTCCCTGTGGGAGCGCACTGGACGAAGGGAGCTTGATGCCGGCAGCAGGTGTTCCCTCAGATACCTCGGACCCAAGCCATTTAGGGCTTTATAGGTCATCACCAGCACCTTGAATCTCACCCGGAGGGCAACCGGAAGCCAATGCAGCTCGCGGAGTAGAGGTGTTACATGGGAGTATCGGGAACCCCCCATCACAACTCGCCTGGCCGCATTCTGCACCAGCTGAAGCCTCCGAGTGGTCCTCAAGGGCAGCCCCATGTAGAGAGCGTTGCAGTAGTCTAAACGGGAGGTCACGAGCGCATGAGTGACTGTGCGTAGGGCATCTCAGTCCAGATAGGGTCGCAACTGGCGCACCAGGCGAACCTGGGCAAAATTTTGAAAGTGGGCACACAATCTTACAAAAATAAGGCAACAGCATCTGGCTTGCCCATGTTCCATTGAGACTACATAGGATGATGATGGTATCGATATCCTTTGAATCATGTCCCGTTTTCAGTGATTCTATGGGCCAGCTCTCCGTATTTCCCCATCTTGTTTTGTGGTTTGTAATGCCAGTTGGTGTTGCCTTTGGTGGTGTCTAGCCACCTGCTTTTTGGCGACCTCGTTTCCTTATACCGCTGACCATTCCAAGTATAGTAATTGTAAACCCTGGTTGAAAATAATAGTTGGATTCACTCAACAACTTGGCTAGGCTACAATGTGAATGGATGGTTTGGCCCTGCAACATCACAGGGTAAACCAGACAAGGCAAGGCATTCATTGCATATTGGGTGAATTGTGTTTTGTTAACATGTGTTTCTCTGCTAAGTCACAAAGAAATAAACTTTTGTTGGTGTGTTTTGTAAGCAGTCTAAAAGTAATAAACCTTGTAAAAGATGAGAATAATTTTTCAAACAA
Source organism: Vipera ursinii (assembly GCF_947247035.1). Lineage (NCBI taxonomy): Eukaryota > Metazoa > Chordata > Lepidosauria > Squamata > Viperidae > Vipera > Vipera ursinii. The sequence continues at coordinate 204,737,109 of NC_139512.1, forward strand.
GAGAAAACTATTTAATGGCTCCACCTGTCCTCATGGGAATTCAAACAACTAGGATGCAAAGCATCCAAGTTAAACTTAGAACAACAGCCTAACATGAATATGAATTAACTTCCACAATTTGTTTTCAACGTAATGCAACTATGTGGAATAGTTGCATGGGAAGCACCAAATATAGCAAGATAGTTCAAGCCGTGATTTGTCATAATTGCGATGATTATGGCGTACAGCTCATGAAAACCCCAAATCCACAATCTCAGAAAATTAGAATATTACATGCAATCAATAAAAGAAGGAGTGTACATAGAACAACATTGGACCTCTGAAAAGTATAAGCATGCATATGTACTCAGTACTTGGTTTGGGCCCCTTTTGCAGCAATTACTGCCTCAATGTGGCGTGGCATGGAAGCTATCAGCCTGTGGCACTGCTGAGGTGTTATGGAAGACCAGGATGCTTCAATAGCGGCCTTCAGCTCTTCTGCACTGTTTGGTCTCATGTCTCTCATCTTTCTCTTGGCAATGCCCCATAGATTCTCTATGGGGTTCAGGTCAGGCGAGTTTGCTGGCCAATCAAGCACTTTAATCCCACGGTCATTGAACCAGGTTTTGGTGCTTTTGGCAGTGTGGGCAGGTGCCAAGTCCTACTGGAAAATGAAGTCAGCATCCCCATAAAGCTCATCTGCGGAAGGAAGCATGAAGTGCTCCAAAATCTCCTGGTAGACGGCTGCGTTGACCCTGGACTTAATGAAGCACAGTGGACCAACACCAGCAGATGACATGGCTCCCCAAATCAACACAGACTGTGGAAACTTCACACTGAACTTCAAGCATCTTGCAGTGTGTGCCTCTCCATTCTTCCTCCAGACTCTGGGTCCTTGGTTTCCAAATGAGATGCAAAAGTTGCTCTCATCAGAAAAGAGGACTTTGGACCACTGAGCAACAGACCAGGTCTCTTTTTCTTTAGCCCAGGTAAGACACTTCTGACATTGTTTATTGTTCAGGAGCGGCTTGACAAGAGGAATACGACATTTGAAGCCCATGTCCAGGATCCGTCTGTGTATGGTGGCTCTTGATGCACTGACTCCAGCCTCAGTCCACTCCTTGTGAAAGTCCCCAACACTTTTGAATGGCCTTTTCCTGACAATCCTCTACAGGCTGCGGTCATCCCTGCTGCGTGTGCACCTTTTTCTTCCACACTTTCCCCTTCCACATAACTTTCTATTAATGTGCTTTGATAGAGCACTTTGGGAACATCCAACTTCTTTTGCAATTACCTTTTGAGGCTTTCCCTCCTTATGGAGGGTGTCAATTATGGTTTTCTGCACAACTGTCAGGTCAGCTGTCTTCCCCATGATTGTGATTCCTACTGAACCAGACTGAGAGACCATTTAAAGGCTCAGGAACCCTTTGCAGGTGTTATGGCTTAATTAGCTGATTAGAATGGGACACTTTGAGCCTAGAATGTTGCACCTTTTCACAATATTCTTATTTTCTGAGATTGTGGATTTGGGGTTTTCATGAGCTGTATGCCATAATCATCACAATTATGACAAATCACGGCTTAGTTCAAGCTATCTTGTTTTGCATGTAATGAGTCTATCTTATATATTAGTTTCCCCTTTTAAGTTGCATTACTGAAATAAATGAACTTTTGCACGATATTCTAATTTTTTGAGTTTCACCTGCAAGCCTCAGAGGTGAGGCGAGGCAAGTACACTGCATGGGCTGCAGAGCCCTAGCTGCCACTTTGGAATCAGGGCTCCCCGCCCTTCTGGTTCGATGGGGCTGTTGCAGGTGGGGTGGCAGCACCGGCAATAGGTGGAAGCAGAGGCACAGGGGGAGGAGAAGAGTTGCCACCATCTATCTCTCCTGCAATTCAACGGTGAAGCATTGCTCCCTGCTTTAAGCTTCACCTTTCACTGATGTTTTGGGGCCATCCTGTTGCATTGGCAATGACTGTTCCTACAGCTTGGTTTCAGCGACCGTGGATTCTCCCTTCCTGCAGGTTTGTTGGAAACTCTGCTCCTTCCTTCCTGCCACTACACAGGTGCTGCCATTGGTTTTCCTTGCTGCCAGCGTACCCACCGTATCTTCTCTAGCTCTGATGTTCGCAGGGGCTCTGTGGCTCCGTTCTAGCCTTGCCACCACTTGGCATTGACTCTGATCTTGCCACTCTTTGTCTCTTAAGTGTAGTCTGCCTTTTGCTTCCTTCCTTGACTTTGGTTCCGCTGTTGCTTTTCCTTGCCGCCTCGTTCTGATATTCCCAGGGTCTGCGTGCCTCGATTCTAGCACTTCTCCCACTGGGTATTGACACTCTGATCTTGCCACTTTGTCTTTTTAGTGTACAGTCCATCTGATGCTTTCGTTCCCTTCCTTGACTGGGGTGCCGCCATTGTTTTCCCTTGCTGCCAGCGTACCTGCCGTATCTTCTCTTGATCTTCAGAGGGCCTGCGTGCCTTGATTCTGGCACTACCACCCTCTGATGCTTTCATTCTTTTCCTTGACTTTGGTGCTGCCATTGTTTTCCCTTGCCGCCAGCGTACCCGCCATATCTTCTCTAGTTCTGATGTTCTCATTGCCTATGTGCCTCAATTCCAATAGTGCCACCATTGATCAGAGAGTCAATGCCCAGTGGTGGCAGTGCCACAGTGGAGGCACGCAGGCAATGAGAACATGAAAGCTAGAGAAGATACGGGGGGGCGGAGCCAACTGTCAGAGCGGGCGGCTGTGTGAACGGAGCTCTCTCCTCGCACAACCTCTCACCCAGTGTTCGCGGGGGCTTTTCGGAGCTTCAGGAGGTCCTGTAGGGACATCCGAAGTTGCAGGCAGCCCGGAGAACCTTCATGAGCGGCAGTTCGTGTTGAAGATCCGGAGAAAGTCTGATGCGAGCGAACCGGGGAGAAGGAGGCCAGTAATGGCCGACATGAAGATCTGACAGAGGGACGGAGCTAGCACGTAAGCAGCGGGACAACGGTAGAGCGGAGCTGACGGAGAGTGTATCCGAATATTAAATAGGAAGCGCTTGTGAAAGAGGTACTGGTTCGAAGTGGGAGCCTCACGGAGAGGGAATAAGCGGCGATAGAAGTCTTGAGGGAGGCGTTTGGCAAAAACAGCAAGGGAAAGAAAGCCGAAGACTATATGACTGTATTCTAGCTGGAGAAAAGCTACAACAAGTCAAAGTCTGAGCTTTGGAGCCTTAGAGACTGAACTCTGGATTGTCGGGCGTGGAAAGCGATCAGCTTGGTCTAGTCTGGTCTATCCTGGTAAATTTTGAATTTGTGAACTTTTGAAACTTTTGAAATTCTACTCTACTTGTCACGGGCGGCCATTTGATATAGCAATTTAGTAACTGGAGGTTTGTTTAGTGGGACACCTACTGGTCTTTGACAGCAGAGGAAGACGGAAAAGGTGCCAATTTCTGCGCCGGAAACGGGGGGGGGGGGGAAAAAAGAAGAAGAACGTGACTTTGATTATATTCATACTATAGAATTTTATTATATAAATTGCTTAGTTGGTAATAAGTATCTGGTGGTAACTGTTTTATATATCTTTTGTCATAGAGTTAAAAGGTTTATATAAGACTCAGGGTATTATACATTGATAAAACGCTGTTAAAATTGGGGAAACATGACAAGTATCTCGGGAGCAACTAAGCCTAGCGCTGGCAAAAAGGCAGCAGCACAGGGACAGGGGATGTCCTCAAGTCCCTCCAATCAGAAATCTATAGAGGATATGCTGCAAAGGGAAAGATCTAACTCGAATTCCTTTAAAGATTTACATGCCCTTTTGCAAAACCTACACGAGGCAATGGCCAAAAACCACGAGGAGATGAAGAGAGAAATAGGCCAAATAAGAAACGACACTGGTGAATTAAAGGGGAAAATCCAAGCGATAGATGATAAATTTGAAGGGATTCAACAGCAATTAGTCAAAAATGAACAAAGACTTCAAGATATGGAAGCTAGAATGGAAAAAGAGGAAAAGAGAGTAGATGATTTAAATGAAACACTCCTTCAGGCTAATAAGGAATTAGAAACAACAGTCATTTTTCTGGAAGCAGAAAAGGCTGCTCATTATCTACGCTTCCAGAACGTTCAAGAAAAAAGAGGGGAAGATCTGTTGGTCATGATGGCAGAACTGATGGCAAAGGCACTCGGTGTAGGGAAGGAGGAAATGCTGGCGGAAATTGATGAAACATACAGGGTCCAAACTAATTATGCGAGAAGGCACAACCTCCCAAAAGAAGTACATGTAAGGTTAGTTAAAAAATCAATTCGGGATGAGCTTCTGCATAGATCTAGAGAGGAACCATTAGAATTTCGGGGCCAACCAATCACCATCCTTAAACAGATACCTAAAAGGATGAGGGATCTGAGACGCGGCTATCAATTCTTAACATCCAAACTAATAAGAGAAAATGTAAACTTTAGATGGCTAACTCCAGAGGGTATTCTTGTTACGTGGCAGGATAGAAGGCATAGACTGGACACGATAGAGAAGGCAGAAGATTTTTACAAACGCCACTTCCATAGCCAAGAGGAAGTAGATTTAGAAGATCAAGATGGAAGGGAGGTAAGAGAAAGAGATACAATACGTGTGGCAATGGATGGGAAGATCTTAGCTACAGAGGATAGAAGGAACAAATCCGGTGAGTTAACAGAGAAACATGGAACTAGAGACAAGGAAGAGAGAGAGCCCCGAATCACGAGATCCACAAAAACCAGAAATAAGTAAGATGAAGGGAGGTGAGTGTAGTATTATGTCTGTGAATATTAATGGATTGAATTCGCCAGTGAAAAGGCGGAAATTTTTTAATAGGCTTATTCACCAACAATTGGATATCGTGGCAATACAAGAAGTCCATATAAAGGAACAACAAAAATATTTGTTAGTACAACCAAGAATAGGGAACCTATTCGTTTCCTTAGACCGACACAAGAAAAAGAGAGGAGTGGTACTATATGTAAACCCAAAATTGACTGCAAAACTAATTTATAACGATAAAGAGGGTAGAATACTGATAGTCGAGGTTATAATAAATCACAGGAAGGTCATGATGGTAGAGATATATGCCCCAAACCATAACCAAGAACAATTTTTCAAAACACTTCACAATAAGATATGTAGCATTGATTATGAGGAGATTTGTTTAATAGGAGATTTTAATGCTATCCTAGATATAAATTTGGATTATATGGGAAAGACGCTTAGGAAAAAGAAGAGAAGAACTCTACCGAGATCTTTTCTTAACTTGGCTGAGGAACTAAATATCCAAGATGTCTGGAGGGAAAGAAATCGTAAGGCTAGACAATATACATATTACTCCAACCGACATAACTCATGGTCTAGAATAGACATGGTGTGGATGACGAAAGAAATTAGTTCAGAAATAGATGAGGTACATATAGCGACAGGTACTTGGGCAGATCACAATCCTATTAAACTTATCTGGAAAGGTTCCAAAAAAATATCCAGATGGACGCTTCAAAGAGCAATTTTAAAAGAAGACGAATTCAAATCTAAGATGGAGAGAGAACTATGTTTTTTCTTTAAGGAAAATAAAGCTATAGACACCTCAGTACAAAACAATTGGGATACAGCTAAGGCTGTGATGAGAGGGGTAGCGAGGGCATATATGGTATATAAAAATAAGGGGAAAAGACAACAACGGGAAAGATTAGAAGAGGAATATAAGAGCTTAGAAGTTACACTCCAACAAGATCCACAAAAAGAGAATATCAAGCAATCTATGGATCTGATTAAACACAAACTTAACATTCTAGACAAAGAGAAATTGGCACAACAATTGAGAAACACGAAACAAAATTTTTTTGAAAATGCAAATAAACCGGGCCGGTGGCTCGCATACAAATTGGGAAAACAAAAGGGGAAAAACTGGATTCACGAACTACGAGATGAGGAAGGGAGAATATTCCACCAGGAGGAAAAAAAAAAATTATAGCCCAGGAATTTTATGAACGTTTATATAAAGAAGATAGCCAGGCAAGTGTGGAGAAAATGGAGGAATATTTTCAAAGAGCCAAACTACCTAAGGTCACAGAAGATACCAGAAATATGTTAAACGAGGAAATTCGACTATCTGAGGTGATAAAAGCTATTAATGCACAAAAGAATAATAAAGCATCGGGACCCGACGGTCTTCCATCAGAGATTTATAAAGAATTACAAAATATCCTAGCTCAACCCCTAGTGGAGGTATTTAACGCAGTATTAGAAGGCGCAAGGACGCCTAAATCTTGGCTAGAGGCAAACATAACCCTTATTCCGAAAGATAACACAGACCATACATTAATCCAAAATTACAGACCCATATCACTTCTTAACTCGGACTACAAGATATTTACATCAATTATAGCGGAACGATTGAAACGATTTCTGAATGATTTCATACACGCAGATCAAAATGGTTTTCTCGCTAAGAGACACACTAAGCACAACATTAGAATAATATTAGATACATTGGAGTACTATGAATTACATAGCGAACAACAGATGGCATTACTTTTCTTAGACGCCCAAAAGGCATTTGACAATGTTAAATGGTCTTTTTTGTGCCAACAGCTTAGCTTTATGAATATGGGTGAAAAATTTATAAATATAATTAGGGCAATTTATGACAATCAGGAAGCAAAAATAATTATTAATGGGGAAGCATCTAGCAAGTTTCAAATTCAAAAGGGAACACGGCAAGGCTGCCCCTTATCACCGTTGCTGTTTATATTGACTCTTGAAGTATTAACAAGAACTATAAGAAACGACCCAAAGATAAAAGGATTAACCATTAAAAAGGAAACCTTTAAATTGCAAGCTTTCGCGGACGATCTAGTTTTTATTATGGAGGATCCATGTCAGACGGGACCAAAGCTATTGGAAGAATTATCTAAATATGGTGAGGTTGCCGGACTGCGAATAAATAGAAATAAGACCAAGATGATTGTTAAAAATATGACCAATAAACAAAAAGGTAATCTGGCCGAAATCACGGATATAGAAATAGTCAAGAAAATAAAATATTTAGGGATTAACATTACGGCTAGATGCACTTCACTCAAAAAGGATAATTATGATAGTGTAGTGAATCAAATAAAAGGTGACCTGGAAAGATGGGGAAACCTAAAACTCTCATTATTGGGAAGAATCGCTGTCATTAAGATGAATATTCTGCCTAAAATCCTGTTTCTGTTTCAGAATATCCCAATTCAACTCGACTCTAAATTTTTTCGAAATTTGGATAAATTATCACTAAATTTTATTTGGCAGGGGGAAAAACCAAGAATTAAATTGAAATATTTACAAGACACGAAGGAAAATGGGGGTTTTGGATTGCCAGACTGGGAATTATATTACCACGCCGCGGCCCTGAGCTGGATTAGAGAATGGGTAATCTTGAGAAATAGAAGACTATTAACTTTAGAGGGTCACGATTTGCAATATGGCTGGCATGCTTTCCTATGGACGGAGAAACAAGGTCTTTTCTCGCATTTTCAAAGACACCGGATCAGGCAAGCGCTACTCAATACTTGGAAAAAAATTAGATCTCACAATTACACCAAAATACCGGTCTGGCTATCCACCCTTGAAGCGATAGTTTACCCAAATCTGTTTGATTTGGGTAACATAATCTCATACAAGGATATTCTGAATGAGGAGGGGGAATTGAAACTTAGGAATGAACTAGAATTACAAGGTATAAAACTCGATTGGTGGGCCTACTTACAAATCCAATCGAGATTTAGGAAGGATAAAAATGAATGGGGGATATATACCTCTGAAACAGCATTGGACAAAATATTATTGGGACCGGACTCTAAACAAATAAGGAATTTTTATAAATTACTTTTGGGATATAAGCTGTTTGAAGAGCAAGTGAAAGACCCCATGTTGATCTGGGCTAACAATTTAGGACATAACATCGACCTAGATACTTGGCAAACAATTTGGGATAGGAATAAAAGGATAACACTGGCCTCATCGTATAAAGAAAATTTATTTAAAATGTTTTACCGATGGCATCTTCCCCCAGCCCGCTTAGCAAAAATGTACACAACAGTATCTCCCAAATGTTGGAAGTGTTCTGAAGAGATAGGCACATACTTCCACACGTGGTGGTCTTGCAGTAAAACACAAAAATTTTGGAGAATGATTTGGATTTGGCTGAAAGAAATATTGAAACAAGATCTGGAGTTTAGTCCAGAACTTTTCTTGTTGGGAATCACGAAAGAGAAATATCCTAAAGATGTGCTATACTTAACGATCCATATTATCACAGCAGCTAGAATATCATTTGCGCAAAAATGGAAAAAGAATGAGATCCCAGGACAAAAAGAGGTTATTAGGAAAATTTGGGATTGTGCTGAAATGGACAGATTAACTTTGGAATTAAAGAATAAAGATCAATCAGACTATTATAGAATTTGGAACAAATTGTATCTTTGGATGGATAAAAAGAAAGGTCTCTATTAGGTTTTACAGACTAGCTCACTGTTTTAAATATTGTGGTATTTCACCGATTTGTAATCTAAGTGTATTTAAGTGTATTTTTGATGTACATATATACATGTATATATATATATATTTAAACATTGTAGACAAAAAGGTTTGTCAGCTCGCTGGTACTGTGTCCAATGTTTTTAAATAATAAATTTAATAAAAATTAAAAAAAAAAAAAGAAAGCTAGAGAAGATACGGAAAGTAAGCTGGCGGCAAGGAAAAGCAATGATGGTACCAAAATCAAAGAAGGGAATGAAAGCATCAGGTCGATTATACACTAAAAAGACAGAGTGGCAAATTCAGAGAGTCAATGCCCACAGGTGGCAATGAGAACATCAGAGCTAGAGAAGATACGGCGAGCACGCTAGTGGCAAGGAAAAGCAATGACGGCACCAAACTCCAGGAAGGGAACAAAAGGCAGACAACACTTAAGAGACAAAGAGTGGCAAGTTCAGAGAGTGGTGACAGTGCGACTGCTTTTCCTTGCCACCAACTTCCCCACTGTATCTTCTCTCGTTCTGATATTCCCAGGGCCTGCGTGCCTCGATTCTGGCACTGCCACCATGGGACATTGACTCTCTGGTCTTGCCAATAGCCTGTGTTTTGTTCCCTTGGCAGTGGATCCGCTTCCCACAGGCCCGGCCCATTCCAAGAGGCTGGACTCACGCATACACTCAGCTACTTATAAAAACCATAGCTCTCCTCAGGTAATCAGGAGAAAAATATGTCTGCTCTGTATTTTAAGGCAGAAAAGCAAAATGTCAACTCTACAACAAAACTGGCTGCAGCCACCTTGCTCGGTCTTGGTTGTCACAAGAATGGGAGGGGGGAAGCGGGGAATTTCTGCCAGCCTAAAAATTCTTTGTCCTGTGAGAACCAAGGTCACCTGCCGGCTAGACTGGGTGGGTGGGGCTGAGCATTCTGTTAGAAAGCTTGTCAATCTATTGGGAAGAGTAGCTGATTGCATAGCATCAGGCTGCAAAGTTTCACTCTGTAATAGTGTAACTCTTTGGAGGGAATTTCAGACTTGATTTCACTTTTCACTGTGCTGATACTTTGTTAACCCAATAAACATGTTCTTTCAGGAAACCTCAGTCTAGCCTCACAATTCTAATTTAATTGGTCTCATCTGACACAAAGGGGAGGGGGCAATTTCAAAGACCCTGGAGAAAAAGAGCAAAGCTCTTGTGTTTGCCAACCAATGCGGGTGCCGAGGTCAACCCTGCAGAAAGAAGATCCACTTCTCCATGAAAAAACTCAAGGGGAAGGGGAGCCTGGCCTTCCTTGCCCAGCTCCAGCTGGCACAGTTTTCCCGGAGCTTAGTGTGCTTCCATACAAAGGAAGGACACAACACCGGGAGAAGGGGCAGAAAACAAGGCTGCCTTTTCCAAAAGAGAGAAGGGAGACATGGGGCGATGCAGGATGGTGAGAAAGTGGGGACCAGCGTTCACTGTGTAGTGGCAGGAAGGAAGGAGCAGAGTTTCCAACTGCAGGAAGGAAGAATCCACGGCCACTGAAACCAAGCGGTAGCAACGCTCGTTGCCAATGCAGCAGGATAGCTCCAAAACACCAGTGAAAAGTGGAGCTTAAAACAGGCAGTGATGCTTCACCTTTGAATGGCGGGAGATGTGGGTGGCGGCAACTCCTCCCCTCTCCCCCCCTTGTGCCCCTGCCTGCATGGGGGGCGGGGCTGGTAGCCCCCATGAACTCGCTGCCTCCTGTACATGAAAAACTTAAAGACCACTGAAAATAAGCAATTTATTGTTTATTCTGAAACAAACGTCTTCAAATGAGTAGTAAAACTTTAGCATTTACATTTTTATTTAATATGCATTTAAGTCTAAGCACAATACAAGACTCCTCCCCTATTTTCAAAATGCTTATTTTAAAGTTTTTTGCTTATTGTTATTTATTGCATTTCTACAGCATCAATATATTCTTCAGAGTGTGTACAACACTATATTAGGTTGTATCTGGACAAGAATTTCTAATCAAGTTTATCTCTCCAAAACTGGTTGATTACTGCTCAGGCAGATGAATCACTTACTATCCCAAGCAACCTCCTATCTGGTATGTTAACAAGCATACTGCTGATGCTCTAGTCTAGACAATATTTTCCAGTGCCAATCTAACAGTTTTCCTGCAGTACCTGGATTGGAGATTGAACACCAATATTCCGTGGCATTCTATCAATGTCAAGATCCTGCCTTTTCCTAATGTCTATTTCACATCAAAATCCTCACTTCAACAATGACTTTTCTTTGCTTTATACCCTATTCTTTGTATTCTTGGATGATTTGTAAGGACATAAGGTCTTGAGACCAAAGGGTTTGAACTTTGCTGCTCTAAGTCTTGTTTTATTGACTTATTGAAATTCTTCAGACCCGGGTGACCAGATTCTACTAGGAATTGAACTCCGAGATCTTCGCACTCTAAACTACACAAGGTTCATTAGCTTTAGAGGCTGGTCCTTGTGTTCAACAGTTGCAGAAAGGGATATCTTGAAACAATACCAGAATGTATACCCAATCAACATTCCCTAAGCTCTTAAAAGAAGACATATAATATCATGCTCCCATGTACAATATTCCACACATCCCTCTTGGTGGAGGTGGGTGTTCTGTATTTTTACACATTTATGTTTATTACCCTTTTCAACTTTGGCCATATCTTTCCTTTAAAACAAGGAGGAATGCGCTCTGACTGTACATGACCTTCAGTATGGCCCATAGTGGTTTGATCGCAGGCAACCTGATAGAACTTGCTTATTATGTGTGCCTAGTCCAGGGGTAGGCAACCTTGGCTCTTTTACGACTCATGGACTTCAACTCCCAGAATTCCTAATTCTGGGAGTCGAAGTCCATGAGTCGTAAAAGAGCCAAGGTTGCCTACCCCTGGACTAGTCTTCAAAAGCTCTTTAAAACATCAGCATTTAAGTTAAGAGAAAGAGCACATTTAGAAACTATTCCATATCAGAATCCAAGCTGATGCCATGTCTGTAGATTCTGCAAGCATTTGGAGAATCTTCCTATACAAGGAAAAACATTGAAATAATATGAGAAGTTTATATCCATATTGAACTTTAATTGTTGACAGTTATAAATGCATGAGGGTAGGTTCAGATTCTTTCACATTAGTATTGCTTGGTATCTGTTCTACTTTTTTTACATTGGTGTTTTCTGATGTGTGGCATTTTTCTTGGCAATCAGACGAAACTCTAGTAGAATTCTCTTGCATAGAAACAGTAGGCAAAGTCTCTATTTTGGACCAGTTATGATCCTTTTTGATAGTAAGATCTATTAAGAAACTTCTCCAATGAGCATTCCGATCATGGACCTATGAAAGAAGGAAATAAAAATACTTTACTATTCAAGGTCTCATTTGGCTTGTGAAACATAAAAATGTATTTTCAAAACCCTTTTATAAATAGGGTCATTAACTCTTAAAAAATGAAATCTGGATCAGTTTATTATTTATTAGTTTATTGATTTTTTTAAAGCATTCGCAGTTCAGTGACTTGAGTTCCTAACATTCTTTATTTAGCCACAATAAGACAAGTATATTACCCTTCTTACAGAGTTTTCTCTCCTACATTGAAGAATCTAACAATCATCTTTAAGATATGTGGACCAGATCCTAGAATTCCCCAGCCAGCATGCTGTCTGGAGAATTCTGGGAGTTGAGGTTGATTCCTCTTAAAGTTGCCAAGTTTAAAACACATTGATCTAACCATGTGATGGTGAACCTTTTAGAGACTGAGTGCCCAAACTGCAACCCAAAACCCACTGATGTATCGCCGGGTGCCAGGTGGGTCTGGCCCATTGAGTGGGCAGGGCTGCGATGGTAACGGCAGACTGGGTGGGACTAAAAAGTTCAATCAATTCCAAGTTTGCAAGATCTTTTTTTTGCCCGCAAGAAGTTGAAATTGATTGATTGATTGCACTTTTTTTTTTTTGCACATGGTGGTGGCGGCCTAAAGCGAAAAGGTTTTATAACACCCAGCTGAAAGCCTAAGACTGGGGCGACAGCGCGCATGCCCACAGAGAGGGCTCTGTGTGCCACCTGTGGCACGCGTGCCATCGGTTTACCACCACGGATCTAACCCAAGGTAACTTCAAAGTTGCTTTGAAACCACAAGCCGTGTGACTGTTGCTGGCCCTTCCGCTTCCCAAAGTTGTGTAATCCTTGTGCATTACAGAGTTGTATTATAAGGAAACAGGGCAGAAATCACGGGGCTTTGTCAATTTTCTCTGCCCATGCAGAGGTGCTTTTGCTTCCCTACCCCAGCAGCTGTACCACAATGCATAAAGTGACAGAAGGATGAAAAATGATTACAATGTCATGCATGGCTTAAAAAAAAAAACCTCCGTGAGAGAACTTTTTTTTTAATGACCTCAGCACATAAACCGACCTCTATTCCTGCAGACAAAAGCTCAAGGTTTAATAGGGATAAGCAGGAATTTGGAATCAATATAATCCCACAAGAATTAGACAAGATTTTATGGGGAAGTGATGCTAAATTTTTATCTAAGACCTATAATCTACTTTTGTTCCATGGGATGGAAGGGGGAACAATAAATGATGTAATGATTGCTTGGGGGAGAAATATTGGTCGCACTATAGAATTAGACGAGTGGGAACAAATTTGGAAGAAAAATATAAAATTAACGTTAGCAACGGCATTTAAAGAAAATATGTACAAAATGTTGTATAGATGGTACTTAGCTCCCGCACGAATTTCAAAAATGTTTCCCAATGCAAATGACAAATGTTGGAAATGTGATTCTGCCAGGGGCACTTTCTGCCATCAATGGTGGACTTGTCCAAAGGTCAGGCGTTACTGGACCAATATAAAAAATTGTTATTTCAAATAACAGGATATGATTTTCAATTGTACCCAGCTATTTTCCTCTTGGGGATGAAGCCACAAGAAGTACCAAAAAATGTTTGGTATCTAGTAATACATATCACAACAGCGGCGCGTATGACTTATGCACAATATTGGAAGACGAAGGAAATCCCAACGGACTATCAAGTAATAGAGAAAGTATTACTATGCGCAGAGTCAGATCGAATGACATATATTCTCAAAGGGAAAAGTGAATCACTTTTCAATAAAAGTTGGGATTCCTGGTATTCATGGTTACAAAATAGAATATTTAATTTCAACGGGGGAAATACCAGATGATTGTGTATTATTATTTGAGGTATAGAATCTGGAGATATATACAATTATAGATTTCTAATATTTGGTAATTAAAGGTTACTTAGCCTGGGATGTATGAAGACAGAGAAAATTAGGGGTAGTATTACACACCCCGGTCTTGTTTAATGTTGTTGTTTTTGTTTTTTTGATGTATAGGATGTTTTGGTGTTTTTCTATTTGACGCACTTTTCAGTACTTTGTAATAATGTTTTTGTTGTTTTTATTTAAAACTTGTTTAATAAAGTATATTTAAAAAAAAGTTATAGCACAAACCACTGAACATACCAATACATGCCTCCTCAGGGTAGACGTATCTGTGAAGGTTCTCTCACAAGCCCTGCATTTGTATGGCTTTTCTCCAGAGTGAATACGCTGGTGGCGTCTTAGGGCTCCTTGCTGAGTAAACGTCTTTCCACACTGCTCACAGAAATAAGGAGGAGTCTCTGGGAAGAGAAGGAATGTTGAAGAAACCAACCAGTTATTAGTTTAATTCCAATGCTAATGTCACTTTTTAAAACATACGTTTATCTTGATTTCTGACTTTTGTGGCCTGTAAGAGGTGAAGACAGGCTACGGTAGATCATGCCTGCATAGGTATTGAACTGGCAGAGCATTTAGCAGTGGCACTTAGACTTACATACTCCTTCATAGTGCTTTACAGCCCCCTCTAAGTGGTTTTCAGAGTCAGCCTATTGCCCCCCAACAATCTGGGTCCTCATTTTACCGACCTCGGAAGGATGGAAAGCTGAGTCAACCTTGAGCCGGTGAGGATTGAACTGCTGGCAGTCGGCAGAGCCAGCCTGAGATACTGCATTCTAAGCACTGTGCCACCAGGGCTCTATGTAGATGCCTAAATGTTTGGCTTACAAACTAAATTATTTTAAGTGCAATTAATGAACAGAAAGACATTATTTTTAAAACGGACAGGAAAACTAAGGGGGGTCCTAGTTTCCTTTACGTGATTCATATATAGGAATGATGGTAATTGTGAACACCAATTTCCAGACACCTGCTTTGCATTTGCATCTCTCCAATACACCATTTGTTCCCTACCTGCATGAACATTACTATGTTGGGCTAACGAAGCTCTCAATCCAAAGGTTTTCCCACACACGTCACACTTGTATGGCTTAGCTCCCATGTGACAACGCTTGTGACATTTTAAATATTCCTTGGTAGCAAAATGTTTCCCACACACATCACATCTGAAGAGGCGTTCTCCTGTAAAGAAAATACATGCACTAATGTATCTGCTGTAGCCATCACTATATTCTCTTTTATGGTAAGCAATGTTACACAGAGGACAGAAAAGGGATAATGAATGAATATTTCCGTTCTAACGCAGGATCGCCCAAGTTGAAGATCACCCATCGGAGATTTTCCAAAATAATGTTTGCTCGAGCTTTTCTTAATATACTTCTCTTTTCCTTCCCTGTAACTATTAAAAACCTTCCAGGAATTTTAGTGCTCATAATACTGAACAGCAGTGCTTTTTTTGTAAAAGAAAAATGTACAAGGTTCTATCCAAAAAAGGTGCTGGAACGCCGTTCTGAGCGTTCTATGACAAAAGAAAGCCCTGCTGAACAGTATTATGTGAAGCCATGAAGAATCTGAACTTCTGTCAGTTTGCTGTATCCTAATTCTCACATGCCCAAGGGCTTATTTGTAACATTATATAACATTATAACATTATATAACATTATATTTGTAACATTATAACATTATAAATGGGACGCGGTGGCTCAGTGGGTTAGGACACTGAGCTTGTCGATCTGAAGGTCGGCAGTTTGGCGGGTTGAATCCCGAGTGCTGCGTAACAGAGTGAGCGCCTGTTACTTGTCCCAGCTTCTGCCAACCTAGCAGTTCGAAAGCACGTAAAAATGCAAGTAGAAAAATAGGGACCACTACGGTGGGAAGGTAACAGCGTTCCGTGCGCCTTTGGCGTCTAGTCATGTCGGCCACATGACCACGGAGACGTCCTTGGACAAGCGCTGGCTCTTCGGCTTTGAAACGAAGATGAGCACTGGCCCCTAGAGTCGGAAACGACTAGCACGCATGTGCAGGGGAACCTTTACCTTTACCTTATACATACAACTGGTCCCTTGGCAAGCCATTTGAAACTATGACAGGACCTGATAAAGGCACTTGCGATACAGATTTGAAGTTCTGATGGCCTGCCCCTTCCCCCCATAGTTACGTGATTGCATTTTGGAGTTTACTTCCAATTTCCAGCAATGCCCATTACACGCCATGGATTTAACAACCATGAAAAAAAAGAAAAAGAAAAAAAAGATGCAGTCACATAATGACCTGCTTAATGACTGGCATGATGTAAAACCATAAGTCAAGGACTATCAGTAGTTTTCACTTAGCAACCATAAATTGGGACTGGCAACTCTATTGCTAAGCACCATAGTCATTCAATGAAACACCACACGACCATGATAGGTTTATATCCTCACTTCCCTTTCCACTGTTAAGCGAATCACCATGGTTGTTAAACAAAACATTACAAGACCACGACTTACAATTTTACACAAGCCAGTTGCGAAGGGTCCAAATAGCAATCCCATGATGGGACCACTGCAATGGTCATAAATGTGAGGATTGCTTGCAAAGCTTATTTTTTTACACCGTGTAATTAAAAATGGTCACTAAATGAGGGCTGTCAATAACCAAGAACTACCTGTACTCTTGTTTCTTTTTCTTCTATTACACTGAAAAACTGTCACCCGACAGCCATTTTTTTTTGCAAACAATCCCTTCTGTAAAACAAAAGTATGAATGGACAGAGGCAGTTTAAGTTTACCCCTTCATTTCTCCTAAAATTCTGCAAAAAAGAAAAGATGACATTCAGGGGAAGAGTTAAGCATTCCTTTTCTCCTGAAGGATCTCTGCGAGGCAGAAGGCTGTTGGACTAACACAGGGATAGTCAACCTTGGCTCTTTTATGACTCGTGGACTTCAACTCCCAGAATTCCTGAGCCAGCATGGGAGTTGAAGACCCCAAGTCATAAAAGAGCCAAGGTTGCCTACCCCTGGACTAACAGTAGGCAAAGTTGCAATGTAACAGCTTGATCTTGCAGAATGAGTGGGAAACTTCCAACATTTGCCTACATTATATGTAGATTTTTGGAACTGTAGGGAACCTTTTCATTACTAGCCACTGGGCAAAAAAAAAAAGGCTTTCCAGTGAATAACTGATCCGTTTTCCCACTGCTACAAGCAGTAGGAAACCAGGAACATGTGCACCCATGTGCAATCAGACCCAGGCTGTTCTCTATGTGACTATCAGAGAACACGTTGAATTGTTTGAATCAAGGTACCTTACTATTGATTTTCTTCTCATTAATATATACATATACACATACACATACATACACATGCACATACATACATACATACATACATATATAAATCAAATAAATCAAATAAATAAATAAATAAATAAATATTTGATATATATATGATATCTCTTCTTTGTAAGTAAATGTGGCCTTTTGTCAGGTTCAGGAAATTAATTTAAGCCTTACCTGTATGTTTCCTCTTATGACCGGTAAGTTTGCCTTTATCAGCAAAAGACGCCCCACAGTCCTCACAGATGTATGGCTTTTCACCTGTGTGTGACCTGCATTCAGAGGGAGATGGAAATACTGTCAAAGGTATTTAAAACCAAATGTTGCTTTGCAAACTTTGCAAGATGTTCATCAATACCAGGGGCCTTCAAACATGGCCCTTTTACCACTTGTGGACTTTAGCACCCAGAATTCCTCAGCCAGGCATGCTGGCTGAGGAATTATGGGAGTTGAAGTCCACAAGTGGTAAAAGGGCCATGTTTGAAGGCCCCTGAACCAGACCTTATACTACAAATGAAAAGTATACAGGAAAGCAACTCACTACAAAAGAAGCTGCCTCCGCTTATTGATTTGGGCAAAATGATTTCCAGGTGTTTTTTTTTTTTGAGGCATACAACATTTAAGGGCCAAGGACTTTTAAACTGATTTTTGGCAAACTTTGGGTAGAACAAGCACACACACACACACACAAAGTTGATTTCATTCTATTTTAACTTATACTAAACTAAAGAGAAACTGTATTTTATTGTAGTAAAATATAACAGAATTCTAATTAAATCCATAGTGTTTATTTCATCATTCTATATGTATTTAATAATTTAGCCCTCCATCTTATTAGGGTGAGGGGTGACATGATAGCTGTGTTCCAATATCTCCGGGGCTGCCACAAAGAAGAGGGAGTCAAGCTATTCTCCAAAGCACCTGAAAGCAGGACAAGAAGCAACGGATGGAAACTAGTCAAGGAGAGAAGCAACCTAGAACTAAGGAGAAACTTCCTGACTGTTAGAACAATTAACCAGTGGAACAACCTGCCTCCAGAAGTGATGAATGCTCCAACACTGGAGGTTTTTAAGGAGAGACTGGACAGCCATTTGCCTGAAATGGTATAGGGTTTCCTGCCTGAGCAGGGAGTTGGACTAGATGACCTCCAAGGTCCCTTCCAACTACTACTACTACAATTCTTCTTCTTCTTCTTCTTCTTCTTCTTCTTCTTCTTCTTCTTCTTCTTCTTCTTCTTCTTCTTCTTCTTCTTCTTCTTCTTATTATTATTATTATTATTATTATTATTATTATTATTATTATAAATTACAATTAGGCAGTAACTTTGCAGCGGCCAAATCCAGGACCGGCAGGAAGTATGCCGGTTCATCACGTAACTCTCTTGACTAGGGCAAAATGAAGGGAGATGTAATGCTGGAGTTGAAATCCTGGCCTGATGAAATAAAGATTTCTTATTTTTCTACATGTTTAAGAGCTGATGAGAAGTATCAGAGAGAGAGAGAAAGAAAATCACCCAATTCAAGGAAATAGTATTCTATTAAAATAGGGGGAAAGAATTGGTGTCCTGGTTCAGATTCGATATAATAAGGGCTGAGCCTAGGGCTACGTGCAAGAAACGTATCTTAAGGCTCTGCCTTTAAAAAAAAAAGAAAGAAATATTCAATTTACATAACAAGTAGGTTTAAATATTTTAAAACAAAATGTGTGGGGAGGAGAAGGAAGAGGCAGTAGAAAGCTGACCTGGTATGAATCTTGAGCTGTGATGGCTGAGCAAATCTTGAGCCACAAACGCCACACTGATACGGCTTCTCTCCCGTGTGGGTCCTCATGTGGAAGACGAGGGCTGTTCTGGAGCTCAGCATTTTTCCACAGACGGAGCAAAGGGGACGCTTCACTCGGCCTTCGTGCTTCCGCACGTAGTGAGTCCTCACATCCCTCTTTCTTTTAAAAGTAGCATTGCACACGGTGCAGGCAAACTTCCGGTCCTCTGTGTGAACGCAGGCTTGGTGCTCCTTCCAGCTGTTGTGACTTGCCAAGGATTTGCCGCAAACATCACACTGATATACTTTCCCGGGCAAGGAACGATGAATTTCTTTGCAGTGGATGACGTATTTCCTCTGTGATGGAAACTTCTCGGTGCATTTGGTACAAGTTATGATGTAAGTAGATGCTGGGATGACCTTGTTTTTGTTAACCTCGCAATTTACGTCCTGCTCGCAGTCTTCTGTATCGTGAACGTTTGAGTCCTCACTGTGATTATCATCTGAAGAGAAGGCCTCCTTGCCTTTATTGCTGCCTACGCCTGCGTCACAAACTTTTTCTCCGTTTCCTTTCGCATCCACAGTCCCTTGCCTACAAGTGTCCCCTTTTTTAGCATTAGTTTCAGCACCTAGTGCCAGCTTCTTGTTTTTTTTGTCAGGTGGCGCTTCCTCTGGAAGAGATCTACCAGCTTCTTCCTCAGGCTCCTGAGTAGCTTTGCCAAGTATTTCCCTTTGCAGATCATGATTTGGCACCTTGGGTTGTGTTTTGTTATTCCTATTGATTCTACTATCTACCACATCTACTTTTTCTGCTGGTGGAACTATTGTCCAGTAAGCAGGCTTGCATTTTTCACCTTTCTTGGATTCATGTATCTTTCTATTGGAGAAAAAAAAAGAATTTATAGGTAGAAAAATGGAACGTTGAGCATTACAGAGACTTCAAAAACCCATTTGTACATAATATCTCTCCAAATGAGAGCTGTAAGCCTGATTTCCCCTTCATGGATTACTGCCTTGTCGTGGCGAAGGGGCTTGCGTAATTCAATGAAGCTATGAGCTATGCCGTGCAGGGCCACCCAAGACAGACAGGTCATAACAGAGAGTTCTGACAAAACGTGATCCACTGGAGAAGGAAATGGCAACCCACTCCAGTATCTTTGCCATGAAAACCCTATGGACAGTACCAAAAGGCAAAACGATATGACGCTGGAAGATGAGCCCCTCAGGTCGGAAGGCGTCCAATATGCTACTGGGGAAGAGCAGAGGGCTAGTACTAGTAGAGCCAGAAAGAATGAAGCGACTGGGCCAAAGCCGAAAGGACGCTCAGCTGTGGATGTGTCTGGTGGTGAAAGGAAAGTCCGATGCTGTAAAGATTTTTTCTCCATAGGAACCTGGAATGTAAGATCCATGAATCAAGGAAAACTGGACGTGGTCAAACAAGAGATGACAAGACTGAACATTGACATCTTAGGTATCAGCGAACTAAAATGGACAGGAATGGGTGAATTTAATTCAGATGACCATCAGGTATACTACTGTGGGCAAGAATCCTTCAGAAGAAATGGAGTAGCCTTCATAGTCAATAAAAGAGTAGGAAAAGCAATACTGGGATACAATCCTCAAAATGACAGAATGATCTCAGTTCGAATCCAAGGCAAACCATTCAATATCACAGTAGTCCAAGTCTATGCCCCAACCACCAGTGCTGAAGAGGATGAAATTGACCAGTTCTATGAAGCACTACAGCACCTTATAGAACTAACACCAAAAAATGATGTTCTTATCATCATGGGGGATTGGAATGCTAAAGTAGGAAGCCAAAAGATAACTGGAATAACAGGCAAGTTTGGCCTTGGAGTGCAAAATGAAGCAGGGCACAGGCTGATAGAATTCTGTCAAGAGAATACGATGGTCATAGCAAACACTCTTTTCCAACAACCCAAGAGACGGCTCTACACATGGACATCACCAGATGGTCAACACAGAAATCAGATTGACTATATGCTCTGCAGCCAAAGATGGAGAAGCTCTATACAGTCAGTAAAAACAAGACCAGGAGCTGACTGTGGCTCAGACCATGAGCTTCTCCTTGCAAAGTTTAGGCTTAAACTGAAGAAAGTAGGGAAAAGCACTAGGCCAGTCAGGTATGAATTAAATCATATCCCTGTTGAATATACAGTAGAGGTGACAAATAGATTTAAGGAATTAGATCTGATAGACAGAGTGCCTGAAGAACTATGGACAGAGGTTCGTGACATTGTACAACAGGTAGCAACCAAAACCATCCCAAAGAAAAAGAAATGCAAGAAAGCAAAATGGCTGTCTGAGGAAGCTTTGCAAATAGCTGAGGAAAGGAGGGAAGCGAAAGGCAAGGGAGAAAAAGAAAGATACACCCAATTGAATGCAGAATTCCAGAGAATAGCTAGAAGAGATAAGAATGCCTTCTTAAATGAACAGTGCAAAGAAATAGAAGAAAACAATAGAATAGGGAGGACCAGAGATCTTTTCAAGAAAATTGGAGAAATGAAGGGAACGTTTAATGCAAAAATGGGCATGATAAAGGACCAAAATGGCAGGGACCTAACAGAGGCAGAAGAGATTAAGAAGAGGTGGCAAAATTACACAGAAGAACTATACAAGAATGAGCTTAACGTCCCTGATAATCACAATGAGGTGGTCACTGACCTCGAGCCAGACATCCTAGAATGTGAAGTGAAGTGGGCCTTAGAAAAGCTGAGCAACAACAAAGCTAGTGGAGGTGACAGTATTCCAGCTGAGCTATTCAAAATCTTAAAAGACAATGCAGTAAAAGTGCTACACTCAATTTGCCAGCAAATTTGGAAAACTCAACAGTGGCCACAGGATTGGAAAAGATCAGTTTACATTCCAATTCCTAAGAAAGGCAGTGCCAAAGAATGTTCAAACTATCGCACCATTGCACTCATTTCTCATGCTAGTAAAGTCATGCTTAAAATCCTACAAGCTAGACTTCAGCAGTATGTGGATCGAGAACTACCAGAAGTGCAGGCAGGATTTCGAAGAGGCAGAGGAACTAGAGATCAAATTGCCAACATACGCTGGATCATGGAGAAAGCTAGGGAGTTCCAGAAAAACATCTACTTCTGCTTCATTGACTATGCTAAAGCCTTTGATTGTGTGGATCATAACAAACTGTGGCAAGTTCTTAAAGAGATGGGAGTACCAGACCATCTTATTTGTCTCTTGAGAAACCTATATGCGGTTCAAGAAGCAACAGTGAGAACTGGACACGGAACCACTGATTGGTTCAAAATTGGGAAAGGAGTCCGGCAAGGCTGTATACTGTCGCCCTGCCTATTTAACTTATATGCAGAGCACATCATGAGAAAGGCAGGGCTAGATGAATCAAAAGTTGGAATTAAGATTGCCGGAAGAAATATCAACAACCTAAGATACGCAGATGATACCACTCTAATGGCAGAAAGTGAAGAAGAACTAAAGAGCCTCTTGTTGCAGGTGAAGAAAGAGAGTGCAAAACTTGGGTTGAAACTTAACATTAAGAAAACCAAGATCATGGCATCTGGCCCTCTCAATTCCTGGCAAATAGATGGGGAAGAAATGGAGGTAGTGACAGATTTTATTTTCCTGGGCTCCAAGATCACTGCAGATGGGGACTGTAGCCAAGAAATTAAAAGACGCTTGCTCCTGGGGAGGAAAGCCATGGCAAATCTAGACAGCACACTAAAAAGCAGAGACATCACCCTGTCAACAAAAGTGCGTATAGTCAAGGCTATGGTCTTTCCAGTTGCAATGTATGGTAGTGAAAGTTGGACCATAAGAAAGGCTGAGCGCCAAAGAATTTAGGCCTTTGAACTGTGGTGCTGGAGAAGACTCCTGCGAGTCCCTTGGACTGCAAGGCGATCAAACCGGTCAGTCCTAGAGGAGATCAATCCTGACTGCTCTTTAGAAGGCCAGATCCTGAAGCTAAAACTCAAGTACTTTGGCCACCTAATGAGAAGGAAGGACTCCCTGGAGAAGAGCCTAATGCTGGGGAAGATCGAGGGCAATAGAAGAAGGGGACGACAGAGAATGAGGTGGCTGGATGGAGTCACTGAAGCAGTAGGCGTGAGCTTAAATGGACTCCAGAAGATGGTAGAGGACAGGAAGGCCTGGAGGAATGTTGTCCATAGGGTCGCGATGGGTCGGACACGACTTCGCAGCTAACAACAACAACAAAGCCTGATTTTGCCCAATAACTGGTGAATATCTGTAGCTTGGGGGTAGGATGAGGGCGAATGTTCGTTCTCCGAGCTTATGGGGTTGGTTTTCAAATGTTTCGTTACCAGGCTAGGTCACATCCTCAGCGGAGTTTAGGAGATGTCAGTATCAGTGTTCTTCAAGGGCTCTGTGTGGGCAACAGGTCTCGTGATGGGTCAGGTATGGCTGTGTCACGTGAGGGACTTGTAATGGGTGTTGTGATGGGTCAAGCGTGGGTCATCAGTGAGAGTCTTGTGATGGAGAGGTTACATCAGGTGGGGGTCACTGGGAGGTGAAGTGCTGGTTGAGGGTTGGTGCTGTCTCTGGTTGGCTGTGTGGTTGATTTGGATTCTGACACCAAACAACACCAGTTCGACTGGAGAACCCCCAAATCGGCCATGCTACCACCTGCCACACTCGTGAGTTCATCGAAGCCTGGCACTCCACAAGCGATTCCATCAACAGATATACTGACCTACAGCCAGCCTATGAACCCCTCAGAATCCAAACCAATTACAGAGACAGCACTGACCCTCAACCAACCCACCCAAGTCCCCCTCAACCAGCACTTCACCTTCCCATGACCCTCACCTGATGTAAGCTCCCCATCACAAGATGCATCACAAGACTCTCACTTGACATACCCACACCCTACCCATCACAAGACATACTGACCCTACAAAGCCCTTATAAACAGAAGAACAAAGAACTGGCTGCTCTTTAGAAGGCCAGATCCTGAAGTTGAAACTCAAATACTTTGGCCACCTACTGAGAAGGAAGGACTCACTGGAGAAGGGCCTAATGTTGGGAAAGGTTGAGGGCAAGAGAAAAAGAGGACGACAGAGAATTTGGTGGCTGGATGGAGTCACTGAAGCAGTAGGCGTGAGCCTAAATGGACTCTTGAAGATGGTAGAGGACAGGAAGGCCTGGAGGAACGTTGTCCATGGGGTCGCAATGAGTCGGACACGACTTCACAGCTAACAACAACAACAAAAACTTTGCTAAAGATGTTACCTAGCCTGGTAATGAAACATTCGGAAACCAACCCACAATCTCGGAAAACAAAGCTTCACTCTCAGTAACTTTGCCTCAAGCTCCCACATAAGGAGTTTCAAAATCTTTGATTTAACGATTTAAGATTTACTTGCAGAAAGCTCAACTAAGAGAAGCTATAAGAATGTTTTAAAAACACACACAAGGGGACAGTCTTTTTCTTCTCTATTTTTTATTTTAATTTTACTTTTGATGAAAGTGCTTTGCTACAATTTTTCATTAAGCCAGCTAATAAGATCAGCCTGGCATGGGAATGATACTAGTTATTTTTAAAGAGGTGAAGTGATTGGTGAAGTTTGCATAGAAAGAAATAAGCTAAAGGTAAACTATGGATGCTCAGTTGCCATGGAAACATAAGCTTTGCTGTAGTGAAGGTTACCGAGATGGACTAAAGTGAGAGAGGAAAAAAAACAACAACCAGGCAGGGGCTAGTCTGTTTTATTTTTCTTAGGACTTCTTGTTTTGTTGTATTAAAAATGAGGACAGAGATTAAATGTAGTAGATGAAGTTGTCCAGGATTGTAAAAAATTGAAGGAATTTTTTTTGAAAATAATTTAAATAAAGGAACCGGCAAGAGGATAGTTTGAAATGCCAGCAAAGCCTTTATTAGAGATTATTTGATATAATATAAACACTGTGGAACATGCACAGGTTGCATTAAGAAAGCAAAGCAAAGCATGCCATAGTTGGGCCCATGTGGTATAATCACCAAAGTGGCCACCAAATTTTTTTAAGTGGCAGCACTCAATTGCGGCCACTCGTGGTAGCCACTTCCAGGATTGTGCTGCACAGTCCAGCAACAAAGCGGCTTGCTTTGCTTTCCAAATCTGAGCTCCAGAGATCTTCAAAAAGTGACTGTGTGACACTGGATAAGGAGGAGGGTGTAGGGCCCAATGGGAGGAATGAGGGGGACTTACTACAGAAGTCAACATTTTGAGAATGGGTGGTAAATAACTTGGGGGGGGGGGCGCTGTAACTTTGAACAGTTGCAAAGTGACTGGTTGTAGTGTGGGAAGTCAGCTCCCCCCCCCCCGAGAAGGAAATATTAAAAAGGGCAAAATATTATATTTCCTCAAAAGATCTTGAAAGGGCAAAAAAGCATGCCCAGTTTTTCTTAATAGCCCCAAGTCTCCCTCCCCCACGCAGAAACCAGCTCTGTAGAAATGCAGATATCATAATCCTTTCAGAAAGACTGGCACCTGGAAGCTTAGAGCTGATGGGATTAGAAAGACAAAGATCCCTAGAATCAACAATCCCTCACACCAAAAATCCCACAGCCATCAGCCACACCCCCAGGGAAGCAGGATATGACCTTTGGGGCATAATAGGATTAACCACCACCATCATAATACCAGAAAGGCACATTCAGACTCAAATCAAAGTACATGACACAGGAAATACAAAGCCTCAAAGAAGGAAGAACTCCAAACAAAACCTCAAAAAAGTATAAAAACCCACCACTCTCTATTATATGTGGTCAGCTTTCCCAGAGCCACGCTTCTGTCTGCTTTTGTTCTTCAATAAGCTACAACCTTCTTTCTAAACTAAACAACGGGGACAGTGAGTTAATTGATACAGAACATCACTGTCCCCGGCAATCTAAGAAAATAGGAGAACTTAGGCACCACACAAGTTATGTAGCAAGTAAACACAGGGTCAGTCATAAAGGACTCAAATGTCTATACACCAATGCGCAGAGTATGAACAGTAAGCAGGGTGAACTAGAAATTCAGGTAAATGAGGGCGGATATGATATTGTTGCCATTACACAAACATGGTGGGATGAAACCCACAAATGGAACACACAGCTAGAGGGATTTAAATTATTTAAAAGAAATAGACTAAACAAAAGAGGAGGTGGAGTTGCTCTCTATATAAGAAATAACTTTATCTCTACAGAAATAGAGCACAATGATGAAAACTGTAAACTTGAATGTATTTGGGTCAATATAAAAGGGGGGAAAATGACATTGACATAGGTATATACTATAGGCCGCCCAACCAAGCAGAGGAAATAGATGAACTTTTTGCTAGTCAGTTAACTAAGGTATGTAGGAAGCGCATCACAATAGTAATGGGGGACTTTAATTACCCTGATATCAACTGGGAGACAAATTCTGCACCAAGTGGAAGATCTAACAGATTCCTGACAAACCTAACAGACAACTTTCTCTCCAAAAAAGTAAAGAAGGGAACTAGGGGATTAGCCATATTGGATTTAATTCTCACTAACAGAGATGAAATGATAGAAAGTGTCAAAGCCACAGGAACCTTGGGGGGAAGTGATCATGCAATATTGGAATTCAACATTATGGAAGCACAAGCAATAGAATACAGCCAAACTAGAGTCTTGGACTTTAAAAGAGCTAATTTCAATAAACTTAGAGAGACCTTGGGAAGAATTCCATGGATGAGAATCCTAAAGGGGAAAACAACTCAAGAAGCTTGGGAAATTTTGAAAAGTGAGATAATAAAGGCCCAGTCTAGCACAATACCAACAAAGAAGAAAAATAACAGCTTTCAAAAGAAACCAGCATGGCTGCATAAAGAACTCTCTGATAAACTGAAAGATAAAAAGGACAAGTATAAGAAGTGGAAAGAGGGGCACATAACTAAGGCAGAATATCAGCAAACAGCCCGTGCCTGCAAAGATGAAGTGAGGGAAGCTAAGGCTCAAAATGAACTAAGGCTTGCGACCAAAGTCAAAAATAACAAAAAAAGCTTCTTTCAACATATAAGAAACAAGAAAAAAGTTAAAGAAATGATTGGTCCATTAGTGGGGGAAAGTGGCAAGAAGGTGACAAGCAACAGGGAGAAAGCAGAACTATTTAACTCGTTTTTTGCATCTGTCTTTACACAAAGGGAAAAAACTGTCCAACCTACCAAAACCAGTGCCATAAAAAACAGAATAGAAACGCAAGTTAAGATAGGCAAGAAAATGGTAAGTGAGCACTTGTCCAGCCTAGATGAGTTCAAATCACCAGGACCAGATGGATTACACCCCAAGGTTCTCAAGGAACTGGCAGACGTGATCTCAGAACCACTGAACTATATTTTTCAAAGATCCTGGAGCACTGGGGAACTACCAGAGGACTGGAAGAGAGCTGATGTAGTTCCCATCTTCAAAAAAGGGGAAAAAATAGATCCAGAAAACTACAGACCTATCAGCCTGACCTCAATACCTGGGAAGATTCTGGAAAAGATAATCAAACAACAAATCAGCGAACACCTTGATGCGAACAAAGTTATCACTAAAAGCCAACATGGGTTTGTCAAAAACAGATCATGCCATACAAACCTTATTGCATTCTTTGACCAAGTGACAAAACTAGTGGACCAGAAGAATGCTGTAGATATAATTTACTTGGACTTCAGTAAGGAATTTGATAAAGTAGATCACAACCTACTACTTGATAAGATAGAAAAATGTGGGTTAGACAGCATCACCACCAGATGGATTCGTAGCTGGCTGACAGGCCGTACTCAGCGTGTGGTCCTCAATCGAACTGCATCTACATGGAAGGAAGTGTGTAGTGGGGTGCCCCAGGGCTCTGTTCTGGGACCAGTGCTCTTCAACATCTTCATCAACGATTTGGATGAGGGGATAGATGGGGAACTCATCAAATTTGCAGATGACACCAAGCTGGCAGGAATAGCCAACACTCCAGAAGATAGGCTTACAGGAGGATACAGGAGGATCTGGACAGACTCGAACACTGGGCACTATCTAACAAAATGAAATTCAATTGTGAAAAAAGTAAGGTTCTACATTTAGGCAGGAAAAATCAAATGCACAGGTATAGTATAGGTGGTACCTTGCTCGATAGTAGTGACTGTGAGAGAGATCTCAGAGTCCTAGTGGACAATCAGCTAAATATGAGCCAGCAGTGTGCTGCAGCTGCCAAAAAAGCCAACACAGTGCTAGGCTGCATTAACAGAGGGATAGAATCAAGATCACGTGAAGTACTAATACCACTTTACAATGCCTTGGTAAGGCCACACCTGGAATACTGCATCCAGGTTTGGTCACCACGATGTAAAAAAGATATGGAGACTCTAGAAAGAGTACAGAGAAGAGCAATAGAGATGATTGGGGGACTGGAGGCTAAAACATATAGGGAACGGTTGCTGGAATTGGGTATGTGTAGTTTAACGAAGAGAAGGGTGAGGGGTGACATGATAGCAGTGTTCCAATATCTCAGGGGCTGCCACAAAGAAGAGGGAGCCAAGCTATTCTCCAAAGTACCTGAAGGCAGGACAAGAAGCAATGGATGGAAACTAGTCAAGGAGAAAATCAACCTAGAACTAAGGAGAAACTTCCTGACAGTTAGAACAATTAACCAGTGGAACAAGCTGCCTCCAGAAGTGGTGAATGCTCCAACACTGGAAGTTTTTAAGAAGAGACTGGACAGCCATTTGTCTGAAATGGTATAGGGTTTCCTGCCTTAGCAGGGGGTTGGACTAGATGACCTCCAGGGTCCCTTCCAACTTATTACTACTATTATTATTATTATTATTATTATTATTATTATTATTATTATTATTATTATTATTATTATTATTATTATTATTATAGCAGTCTCCATTTTGTTTATTCCCAGCTTGGACTGGACCCTGATGAAGATTTTTCTTTCAACAGTAGGTTGGGGATTAATTGTATTTTATGTTCTAGCCTCAACGAGAACTTTTATAAAATGGTATATCATTAGTATATAGAAACTTCTGGAATATATTAAAGTACTTTGAATCTCTGCTTGAAATGTAAACACACTGAAGGGATACTTTACGACAGACATGTCAAACACAAGGCCTGGGGGCTGGATCCGGCCCACGAACTGGTTTCATGTGGCCCGCGAAGCCATCCTGGAAACTGCCCCCACTGCCTTGGCCCTGGCCCAGAGGCCCTCCTCCTGACAGAGACCCTCAGATCTGCCCCACTCCTGCCCAGGCCCTCATAGGCACCCTTGATGCAAACGATGCAGAGCTGGCCACGCCCACCCAGTAGGCCATATGCACTCTGGCCACACCCACCCAGTAGGCCACGCCCACCCTGGCCACACCCACCCGGCCCCCTGAGGGCAACCGCAATGCTGATGCGGCCCTCAATGAAATTGAGTTTGACACCCCTGCTTTACGATATTTAGTGGGCACAGAAAAAGCTTTAAAAAATGGATATAATAAATACAGGCACTAATCCAGAAGATTTTCCTTTTAGGGCTAATGGACAGGCAATTTGAAAAAAAAACCACCATGGAACTTTTGTTTTTATATAGGATACCTGCAGAAAGACTCTTATGTGCTCAGAAAAAGAAAAAATTGACATTACCCACTGTGCAGTGGGTTGGTGAAGATGATAGAACTTGTAATGGCTAAATTAACTTCTTTGATTAAAGAAAAAACAGTATCTGTATTTGTGGCTGACTGGAAACTGCTTGTAGACTTTTTGCATGAAATAGAAAAAATGTGCTCATGGATTTGTGGTTTTTATGATTAGAAAAAACTGGATAATAGAAAAAAAGTGAATTTTATAAGCGCTAATATTGTAATTCTATTTATATTTGCTGCAGAACAAAATGGAAGGTTTTTCTATTTCTTTTTACATTTTCTTCTTCTCTCTTTCTTACTTTGCTTCCTAATATTTTTCCTTCCTTCCTTAGTCTTCCTATGAGTAACTTTATTACTTTGGGTTACTTTTTATGTTCCTTGTAAATTTTTAATAAAATTCATACCAAAAAAATGTCCCCATAGTAAACCAAACCCAAACCAGCTGCACTAGGGCTGAGCATAATGTAGGAACTCTGCTACAAAATCAAAAGCTTAAAAGCTTGCAAGCCAAACTTATCTTTGGCACTGTTGTCTACTTTTTATGTATTATTTTTTTTTAAAAAAAGGGATTACCTTACGTGACTAGTAAAGGCTGATCTCTGAGCAAAACTGGCTGGACAGCACTGACATTTATAAGGCTTCTCTCCCGTGTGGGTTCGTATGTGAACGGTCAGGCCACCCCTGGAGCTGATGACTTTGTCACAGTAGGGGCACTGCTGCGGATGCTGCTTCTTTTCGTGCACCCCGAGGTTATGAGCGCTGATATCCTTCTGGTGCTGAAACTTTTTGTCACCAGGGAAGGTCTGCTCTCGGTTGTGGACAGTGACCCTGTGTTGCCTTAGATTGTGGCGATTGGGAAAGAGTTGGTTACAAATATTGCAGCTATACTTAATTCCCAGGCTTGTCCTATGCTCCAGATCAACGTGCGATTGGTGCTGCTCAGCCAAATGGAATAAATGATTACGCTTGTCACCGGCATATGCTCTTGGCAAGACTTTTGATATACTGCGGGTCGATTTTCTGAGTTTGGCCTTACAGAATGTCGAGCTACTTTCATCCTTTTGGTCAGGCAATGTCCTGCTTAAAGCGATGTGGGCTTCCTTCAAGTCCTCCTCATTTAATGAAGGACAGTCAGTCTCATTGGTACGCTCAGATGTCATCACTGACTCATCTTTGGAATTGCAACTCACAATCCTATCTTCATTAGGGTTTACACGTTTATTTTTAATATCATCCAAATTGGTGGTAGGTTTTGAATGGTTCATTCTCTTCCCCAAATGATTCTTCATCGGTGCAGCAGCCAAAACATGTACTTTTTCTCCTCCGAGTCCTGTTTGATTCCCAGGCAATCTAACACTTCCATTTTTTTTCAAATGAACATGTGGTTCCAAGTTTCCATCTACAGCCTTCATTTCTTCAAAAATTTCAAGCAGATCCTTGCATTGAAATCTTTCAGCGACTTCCTTCATCTGATGCAGTCTGTCCACTTCAACTTCTAACTCTGCGGTGTAAACAAATTTGAGGAATGAGACAAATTCTTCGGCATGAATATCCTGGAGGATCACTGTGCAGTTTTTGGCGTTCTTCATTTCATTATTGAGAAAAAGGCTTTTAAAGTAATTGCTAGAAGCTGCTAAAACAGCTTTGTGAACAGAAAATTCTTGTTGGATTTCCAGCTGGCCTGTGTATATTGTAACATCACAAAAATGTCCAAATTGATAGAGAGAATGTAATGTTCTCAGGAGGTTGGAGGCAGCAACACTGGATTTCATTAAAATTTTCTTTTTTTCCATCCTATTAAACAGAAATACAGTTGAGAACATTTTGTCAGCTTGTATAAATTACCCTTCTCGTCAAAATTAGTTTTAATGTCAGATCTTCCATATTCACACTAAGGACTTATTCAACTTTTCAATATTTAAAATTCCTACAATCAATAGCCAGACAGACAATGGTAAATTAACTGAGGAAAAGTTTTTTTTTAATTTAAAGGTTACAATACCATCTATGCTTACTTAAGTTGCATTATATTCTAGCCTCTGTCCTCTACAATTGTGAATTGTGTAAAGCTAAAAGGATGACTTTTTGACAACCAGCATATAAAAAACAGAAACATGAAGGTGATGTATACATAATTCAGATCTAAGTAAACACTAGACAGCAAGTTTTTTCAAATGTTTTGCTTCCAGAAAAACTTTAGGTGATTATGATATTCATAGCCCTTCAAACTAAACGCAAATATAATTTCAGAAAGACTGCATTATATAGGAGTCTTCAAAAATATGAAATTAACCTTTTTGGGTTTTATTAATGTGTTTTAACCTATTTTTAATGTGTTTTAACTTATTGTAAGAGTTGTGGGCATTTTGTTTAATCTCTTTTAATTTTTGTATTTTGTCTTTTAACATGTACTGCCCTGTTCACCGCCCTGAGTCCTTCGGGAGAAGGGCGGTATACAAATAAAATTAATAATAATAATAATAATTACAACATATTTAGTTATGTAATGTTTCTGACAAATTGCATGAGTTCAGCAGGGCTAAAAATGTTTTGCTGCTGATTTTCATTTGCACTTGGGTGTCAGATGCCTCTTGCTACAGTGTCCAACAACAGTCAGCCAGCACTGACAGATTCCTGTTGCTCTGATACCATTTTTTCATAGCAGCAATGTCCTGGCGGGGCCTTTCACCAATTTCGTCACTGACTGTGCTTAGATTTTCAGGAACGAAATCCAAGTGTGAATGCAGCAAATGAATCTGCAATGACATTTTGCACTTTATGGTTTTGCATGCTGGAAGAAGTTTGTCAACTAGCTTAATGTAGTTTGGTGCTCTATGGTTGCCAAGAAAATTCTCAATGACACCTTGAGTGCTTTCCAAGCAATTTTCTCTAGCCCCATTGTCAGGACTTCAAACTGCTTGTCACTGATGACATTTCTGCTCTGTGGACCAATAAAAATGTTCTCCTTAAGCTTGGCATTAGTTATTCATGGAAACATCTGTCTCAAATAATGGAAACCTTTTACCTTCATTGTTCATCGCTTTACAAATTTTTTGCTCAGTCTGAGTTTTATGTGAAGTGGAGGCAAAAATAACTTTCTCGGTCAACAAGTGGTTCACATGACACATTTTTCTGTCCTGGAACCAAATTATTTCGGAGTGCCATTTCTTTTTATTGTGACTTTCTTGCATGGCTGTCCCATTTGCATATGTAACCACACTACTTGGTATACCAGTGCTGCATTCCAAGAGCAGAGCCACTACTTTAGATCTCCACAGATATTTCAGTTGGGTGTGCTTCAACAACAGTTTCATGTTCTTATATGTTTCTTTCATGTTTGCGGCAAAGCCAAACATATGAAGAGTGCAGGTGGCAAAAACAAGATTTCTATAAAATGGGATGTGTAAATTACAGGTTATTTTCATGAATAGCTGCCACAAATCTATAAGATTACAACCAAAAGTGTACAAGAAGCAAAATCTTTGTTATCCATTGAAATTATTACACTGCACTATAGTGTGAAATTTTGTGAAATATTACTTTTATGTATGAAAGCAGCCAAACTGGAAAGGAGGAAGCTTCTTTGATTCACCCAATAAAACAAGAAAGAGAAAATACTAAATCAGACTTTTGCCCCAACTCTTTTATCTTTCTACTTGCAAGGAAATTGTTTTTATTTAAATAAAAGAATATTCAGAAATACAACCTGCCTACCTTCATCTGACTGAATGCATTAAATGGATGACAATTTGCAGGAATAGTTGACAGATAATTAACAGGGAATTCCCTAGATCTGTTTCTAGGAAAATTACCCATTTGCCCTTGCTTCCCAGAAGAGAAAGCTGATGTACTCTAGAGTATTTATTTCATTTTTTGGACTGACAGAGAATGATCAAAACCAGGCATTACTATCCTATTGTGGGAAGTCATCTCCCCAGAGAAGGAAATATTAAAAGGGCAGGAAAACACATTTCTTAAATAGAAGTTAAAAGGCAGAAAAGCATGCCCAGGTTTTCTTAATAGCCCCACGTCTCCCTCCCCCAAGCAGAAACCAACTCTATAGAAATGCAGATGTAAACCATTCAGGAAGGTTGAACCTAAGAAGAAATCTGAAATCTACATACCCCAGCCCCAGGGAGGTGGGCTTGGACAGTCAACCAGCAAGAATCCTAGAGTGGTACACCTAGGCTCAGGACAGAATAGATGACAAAGGAAATACAAAGCTTGAAACAGGAAATAACTCTAGACAATAGAGTCCAAGGGGTATAAAAACCCACTACCCACATGTGCTCACCCCTTCTTTTCCTGTTGGATCCATCTTTCTGTCTGCCTTTCCTCTGCAATAAACTACAACCTTCTTCCCAAAGCAGTTGCCATGTTTATGCCCCACTTGGAGGAACCATGATGGAGGCTTTCTCTTCCTACACTATACTCCTCCTCATTAGCTTAGACCGCAAATTCTGTCAATTGTAGCAACAGAGGAATGTATTAATATCTTGAACTATACTCTCCAAGGGCCTACTGTATAATACAGGTATAATACAGCAGTAATGGCAACTGGAGAGGCTGAGGTTCAGGGCCTCCATTCAACAGAGCTTTGGATCTTCGCCCTCCCTTAGCCCAGACTACCTCACAAGCTGATTGTGAGGATGACTAGAGTGGAGAACATCTTGTAAGCCCCGAGGGTTGACTTCTCAGAAAAACTGAGTGGGCATAAAGGCTATTTCTCCAAGATTGCCCAAGTTTTATCTCCTAATCTTGCAAGTGGGGAAAGATTTAGCAAAACCGAAAGGGATCCAGGATGAATGAAACAAAAGCAGCGTGGTCCTTAACATGTTAAGGAATCCAAGGAAGCGATCTCCTAACCCAGGGGTAGGCAACCTCGGCTCTTTTATGACTCCTGGACTTCAACTCCCAGAATTCCTGAGCCGGCTGGCTCAGGAATTCTGGGAGTTGAAGTCCAGGAGTCATAAAAGAGCCGAGGTTGCCTACCCCTGTCCTAACCAACAACCCTCCAGATATGTCTCCTGCTCCCCGCTGACTGAGGATAACGGCGTTACAATATAGTATAGTCCTCGCAACTCCTTAGAAAGCAGCAAGTTGGAGAAAGCTGCCTGGCTTTTAGTGGCTACCCGAAGAGGTCGCCACGCTCAACAACAAGGCTGGTTGCATTAAGACCGGACAGAGTTTCAGATTGGAAAAAAAAAAAAGGACGTGCGGCAAGCACCCTTGAGTGACGAGACCTATTCTTGGGCAGCGCCTAGCCCTTGCCCGGTCGCGGGCAAACAAAGAGGATGTGGCGCATCTTCCCACCCAGCTTGCCTGGCGCAAATACCAATCGGAGCGATGCTCCGGAGCATCTGTTTCGGGCTCGAATCCGGGAGGTTCGACTCACCTGCTCAGCGGCGGGCGGACGGGAGGCGAGCCGAATGAATTCTCACTCAGCTTGCAGCGACTTGTGGCGGCCACCGTAGAGACGCAGGCCCGTGCCCGAGGGGCTACCCAGGAATAAGGGTTGCTGGAGGTTTGAGCTCGTCCCCTCCTCGCCCCCTCGCCGTCATCAATGGTATTCCATTGAGCCAGAGCAGTCCGCCATCTTTCTGGCGGGCAAGGAAGCCTCGGAAGCCACCTTTAGCGAAGCGCGCTAGAGTAGGCTCTTTACTTGGGGTGCTCGCGCCACCTGTTGGAGAAAGGAAGAGTTTACGAAAAGCAATACATTGGTTTGGAAGCTCGCATCCGCGCTGGGTCGCCTTTCGCTTTGTAGTGTTGTTTTCCCTGTTAAGCTTGTGGCCTCTACGAAACTTGGTGAGAGATAGAAAAACAGCGGCAGAGAGAAACAACGAGTAAGCAAGCAGTGTAGGGTCATAAAACTCCACAGTATAGTGGAGTTGCTTTATACCTGTATTTTCTGGCGTATTATAACCCATGAAAATCTTCTCAAAAGTCAGGGGGCGTGCTGAAACTTTAGGGACAGGGCTGGCTGGAAAACCTGGAGCGGATCTCCCATTTGGTCTGCGCAGGGAAAGCGGGACCAATTGGAGAAGAAGCTGTAGTCCATGGGTGTCAAACTCAATTTCATTGAGGGCCGCATCAGCATTGCGGTTGCCCTCAGGGGGCCGGGTGGGCGTGGCCTACTGGGTGGGCATGGCTAAAGTGCATATGGCCTACTGGGTGGGCATGGCCAGCTCTACATCATTTGCATCAAGGGTGCCTATGGGGGCCTGGGCAGGAGTGGGACAGATCTGAGGGTTTCTGGCAGGAGGAGCGTCTCCGGGTCAGGGCCAAGGCAGTGGGGGCCGTTCTCTCATTGTTTTTAGGATGGCTTCGCGGGTCGCATGAAACCACTTCATGGGCCGGATCCGGCCCCCGGGCCTTGTGTTTTACATGTCTGCTGTAGTCTGTGATTTTTTTTACAGGTTGGGGTCTGGGCGTCTTTCCTTCTAAAGTTGAAGAGCAGTTGTAGTCTATCCCAACTTGAAAGGCAGGTGGGAATGCAGCAGTCAGAGCAGCTGCTTAGCTCTAAGGACACATTTGACTCAGGAGCTTGGCGGGTGGGCTGGAAAACCTGGAGCGGATCTCCCATTTGGTCTGCGCAGGGAAAGCTTTAGAGTGAATTAGGAAAAGTTTAATCCACTTGCACTGTTTTATGTTTACATGTTTGATGACAAACAGCCTTATGTTTATAAGTGACAGTTTTCCTAC
This sequence comes from Vipera ursinii, assembly GCF_947247035.1. Taxonomy (NCBI): domain Eukaryota; kingdom Metazoa; phylum Chordata; class Lepidosauria; order Squamata; family Viperidae; genus Vipera; species Vipera ursinii. The sequence goes on from NC_139512.1 coordinate 204,773,256, forward strand.
TAAGTACCTGCATGTCATAAGCATTTGAATTAAAATTACCATATTAAAATCAAATCTGATGTCTTTTAATTTTTATTTGGTGTGTGTTGGAAGAGGGGTAGTCTTATACGGCAAGTATAGCCCAAACCCTATAATTTAACAGGAAATGTAATGGGGTCGTCTTATACGCCCAGTCATGCCGGAAAATACGGTATATAAGAAATAACTGCATCTCTTAACAGAAATAGAGTACAACAATAAGGAAAACTGCCTTGAATGCATTTGGGTCAATATAAAAGGGGGGGGGGGAAATGACATTGCCATAGGTGTATACTATAGGCCACCCAACCAAACAGAGGAAATAGATGAATTTTTTGCTAGTCAGTTAACTAAGGTATGTAGGAAGCACATCACAATAGTAATTGGGGGCTTTAATTACCCTGACATCAACTGGGAAACAAACTCTGCACCAAGTGGAAGATCAAACAGGTTCCTGACAAATCTAGCAGACAACTTTGTCTCCCAAAAAGTAGAGAAGGGAACTAGGGGATCAGCCATATTGGACCTAATTCTTACTAACAGACATGAAATGATAGAAGGTGTTAAAGCCACAGGAACCTTGGGGGGAAATGATCATGCAATATTGGAATTCAACATTATGTAAGCACAATCAATATAACATAGTCAAACTAGGGCCTTAGGCTTTAAGAAAAATAATTACAATAAACTTAGAGTTTGGGAAGTATTCCATGAATGAGAATCCTCAAGTCAAGGGGAAAACAAGAAGCTTGGTAAATTTTGAAAAGTAAAATTATAAAAGCCCAGTTTAGCACAATATCAATGAAGAAAAAAAAATAGCAACTCTCAAAAGAAACCAGGATGGCTGCATAAAGAACTCTCTGATAAACTGAAAGACAAAAAGGGCAAGTATAAGAAGTGGAAAGGGGGGGCACATAACTGAGGCAGAATATCAGCAGATAGCCCGAGCCTGCAAATATGAAGTGAGGAAAGTTACGGCTCAACATGAACTAAGACTTGCGGCAAATGTCAAAAATAACAAAAAAAGCTACTTTCAACATGTAAGAAACAAGAAAAAAAGTCAAGGAAACACTCCATTAGTGCGAGAAACTGGTAAGAAGGTGATGAGCAACAGGGAGAAAGCAGAACTACTTAAATCATTTTTTTGCATCTGTCTTTACACAAAGGGAAAAAAACAGTCCAACATATCAAAAACAGTACCGTAAAAATAGATTAGAAACAGAAGTTAAGATAGGCAAGAAAATGGTAAGTGAGCACCTCTCCACCCTAGACGAGTTCAGGTTTCTAGGACCAAATAGATTACACCTTAAAGGTTCTGAAGGAACTGGCAGACATGATCTCAGAACCACTGAACTATATCTGTCAAAGATCCTGGAGCACTGGAGAATTACCAGGTGACTGGAAAAGAGCTGATATAGTTCCCATCTTCAAAAAAGGAAAAAAAATAGATCCAAGAAACTGCAGACCTATCAACCTGACTTCAATATCTGGCAAGATTTTGGAAAAGATAATCAAATAATGAATCTGTGAACCCCTAGAGCAGGGGTGTCAAACTGCTGGCCCACGGGCCGGATGCATCATCCGGAAGCCGCACCCACCCCATTGCCGGCAATGGCAAAACTGTCCCGATACGCAGCATGACATCATGTGACATCGCGAGTTTGACATGTCTTACCTAGAAGCAAGCAAAGTCATTACCAAAAGCCAACATGGGTTTGTCAAAAACAGATCATGCCGGACAAATCATTTTGCATTCCTTGACCAGGTAACAAAATTAGCGGGCCAGAGGAATGCTGTGGATATAATTTACTTGGATTTCAGTAAGGCATTTGATAAAGTAGATCATAACCTACTACTTGATAAGATTAAAAAAATGTGGGTTAGACAACATCACCACCAGATGGATTCGTAGCTGGCTGACCAATCGCACTCAATGTGTGGTCTTCAATGGAACTGCATCTACATAGAAGGAAGTATGCAGTGAGGTACCCCAATGCTCTGTTCTGGGCCCAGTGTTCTTTAACATCTTCATCAATGATTTGGATGAGGGGATAGATGAGGAACTTATCAAATTTGCAGACAAGAAGCTGGCAGAAATAGCCAACAGTCTAGAAGGTAGGCTTAAGATACAGAAGGATCTTTACAGATTTGAAAATTGGGCGCTATCTAACAAAATGAAATTCAATGGTGAAAATAGTAAGGTTCTACATTTAGGCAACAAAAACCAGTATAGGTGGTACCTTGCTCAATAGTAGTAACTGTGGGAGGGGTCTAGGAGTCCTAGTGGACAATCACTTCAATATGAGCCAGCAGTGTGCTGCACCTGCCAAAAAAGCAAACACAGTGCTAGGCTGCATTAACAGAGGAATAGAATCAAGATCATGTATATGCCCTAATAAGCAGGCATATACATAGAATGAAGGCTATTGCTAAGCACATTGATTTGTGCTTAGATTGTAAGCCGCCCTGAGTCTTCAGAGAAGGGCGGGATATAAATGGGATTTTTTTTTAAAAAAAGTGTTAATACCAGTAAGGCCACACTTGGAATACTGCATCCAGTTTTGGTCACCACGATGTAAAAAGAATGTTGAGACTCTAGAAAGAGTACAGAGAAGAGCAACAAAGATGATTCAGGGACTGGAAGCTAAAATATATAAGGAACGGCTGCTGGAATTGGGTATGTCTAGTTTAACGAAGAGAAGGGTGAGGGGTGACATGATAGCAGTGTTCCAATATCTCAGGGGCTGCCACAAAGAAGAGGGAGTCAAGCTATTCTCCAAAGTGCCTGAAGGCAGGACAAGAAGCAATGGATGGAAACTAGTCAAGGAGAGAAGCAACTTAGAACTAAGAAGAAATTTCCTTACAGTTAGAACAATTAACCAGTGGAACAACTTGCCTCCAGAAGTTGTGAATGCGCCAACACTGGAAGTTTTTAAGAAGAGACTGGACAACCATTTGTCTGAAATGGTATAGAGTTTCCTGCCTGAGCAGGAGGTTGGACTAGATGACCTCCAAGGTCCCTTCCAACTCCTATTCTATTCTATTCTATTCTATTCTATTCTATTCTATTCTATTCTATTCTATTCTATTCTATTCTATTCTATTCTGGGATGCACTGAGATTTATCGCCACCTAAAATACGTTTCCTTCCCAAAGCTTTTTTTCTTCCATACTTGTGCATAGAGAAATAGCCATAAGCCACATAATATAATTTTGCCCTTGTCTATTATGGTGTGAACGCCTATGGACTTGATGGTCCATTCTTCTGCAAATGTTGCTTTTGCCATTAATGGGATAGCAAATTAAAAGTAAGACTCCACAGGATTTCCTATTAAACAAGGAAAAGAAAAGAAAGAATAATTGGATAATTTGAAAAGAAAGTTGGATAGTTCCATCCTGGTGGTGTCCATAACAAATTAGAATGATGTCCTCTCACAAAACCCCTAACACAAATTCACAACAGTGTATTTTGTGTTCCAACACTGATGCAAATGTTAAATTGTAATTCACATGTTATCATGTTTCTCTTCTATATTTACACTGTACCTGCTTGTTCTTAAAAAGAAGAGGCTAAAATTGGAGCAAAGAATGGTGACAAGGGAAGGAACTAAACTTTTAATTAATAATATAGAAACCCTGAAAAGTCTTTACAGTAAAAAGGCCTGATTTCCTCAGTATTTTAATATTTATGATTTATAGATTTTCCAGAATCATCCAACCATGGTTGTTCCAAAATAACAGTAACAAGGACAGTCTTTATATCACTGCAGTGATGACTGGATGATGCTGGGAAGATACATTAAATCATGGATTATGAAAACAAGCCATATGGCTAGCAGGTTATGAGAATTTAGCTGTTATGGCTAATAAATTAAGATTTAGTATGTTTTGTGAACACAGCTTATGTTGCATTTTATTATTTTAGCCAGTTGGTGAAGCTAAGCAGTTTTAAACATTGATTGGTGAATTGGCTGTATTCATACCCATCATTACTTGATCACGGTATACTGAATCAATCATGAATACATTGTGAGTTTTACTTTGAATGGTGAAGTTTGTTGAATAAACATTGTGCATAAACCATAGTTGGCTGCATTCATACATTAATATATATTTACCATTGTTTACTCATAGTGTCAGGGCTTATACAATATAATAAGATTTAGATTCCCAAACTGGTACCTGTGGGCGCACTACTGACCCAGTAACCTCACTTGGTGTCCATGACCTGTCTGAATTTGCTTTAAAATTATTCTAGCTTTTTTTCTTTTCTTTTTTTAAAAAAAGATACATGTGAAACTAATGTGTTGCAAAATAAAACACAGCCTCCAATGTCCAAAATGTTTTTATTGCTATATATTACCTGAAATATTTTTATAAATAAATATTATGGTGAGTTCTCCATCTGTACAAAAAGAAAGGTAGCCGAATTCCTGGGAAACTCACCAGTTTGCCTTCTGGTAATTGGCAATTTTGTTTTGGGCCATGCTCACTATGGCAACCATTTCATAAAAGTGCTATCAAAATGTCGGATGTGCCCACTGCTCCAAAAAGATTGGAGTTCCTACAGTAAACTTGTCATTTGGCTTTCAATTGGCTCTGTTGTTACGTGTTGAGCAAGCACAATCAATTTAGAATTCATAAGAATATTTCCTTTGATTGTACAAAGGAAAAAGATTGTTGGAAATGTGCTAAAAACATCCATTCCAAGTTACTATTAGCCTACTCATTTGACTGCCTAAAGCCGAGTTTTTCAATCTTGGCAAGTTTAAGATGTGAGGACTTCATCTCCCAGAATCCCCCACTACATCTCCCAGAATCCCCCACTCGGCTGAGAAACATTGGCCTAAAGGTTATATTATAAAAGGATGAAGAGAACAAAGAAGCAAAAGGATAATCTTTGGCATGAATACTAGGGTGGTAATTAAGAGAGGACGATTGATTCCATGAAAAAGCAAAAAGAAGACGTGGCAAGTCCAGAAAGCTGGGCAACCACGTGATAACCCTTTTCTTAGACAGCTGCTAGTTTAATAAATGAATTGCAGCATTTACTGTGATGTTTCCAAATGTTGAGTAAGCATCAACGTATCCCAAGCATTATCTCAGAGAAGCATTTCTAAGACTATTACCGGAGAACACCAATCCCTCTTCTTTTAGTCTTTGCCTGATTAGTAAACTATCGCCACTGAATTTGTAATCAGACTGGGTGTATTTTTTTTCCTTTTGAAATTTTAAAGCAGAGGTGTGTTGCCCTACTTAATTAATCTAATTGTTATTGGCCCTTCAAAATTATGATGGGAGATATTGCCTTATCAGAGCAACTAATTATCCTTAAAGAGTAATTTACGTCAAGATAATAGTGCAGGCCAGGCCAGATGGATTGGATTTTGCACAAAACAGGATTACTTTCTAAAGTTGTTGTATTTTTACCATTCTTTTCTTTTAAAAGACAAACAATCTTGCCTCGCAGTTGTCTCCGCCCTAGTAATATCTGTTGTTTGTGTGGTATGTTTTATCATCATGATGAAGCCAGTAAAATCCATGGATGCTGTCAGAATATATGTACCCTGTCTGACAACATGAGGTTAGGCTGAGATTTACACAAAGAACTTTTACTTTGCCACAGGAGGCTGGCGGAAATGTAAAATCCATTTCAGTTCATTTACAAGGTGGAAACCAGTCCTGACATCTGCTCATTTTCAAACACAGCAAGGACAAAAGAAGTGCTCAAAAATTAAAGAGCACCAAGATGCAGACAGAGGAGATGCAATCCGCGCTATAAATTACATCTGGGGGTGGGTGGGAGAAATCCAACTGCTGTTAAATAATTTGCCATGAATATGTTTAGTTAAAATATAAGGCTTCATCTGTTTTAATGAAAATTCAGGGAGCGTTCCCAGGCGAACAGCCCAAGCAACGGAATGCCATAATTTCTCACTGGTGATAGCCCATAAAACATTCATGCTTATGTAACAGTATTAGAGTTCTTATTCTTTTCAAAGTGAAGTTGCTATTTATTTAGTTTGATTTATAAAATTGTGAAAGCCACACTTTAACGATACAGATTTCATCTGTGTACACACACAGGCGTGCACAACATGTTTAATCCAAACTGCAAATGGAACCGTGGATAGCAATCCAACCTCCATTGTCATTGATCCTTAGACACAGCAAGGTTTAGGCAGTCTGATCTTCGTTCTTGCTAAAGGGCATTTGGAAACCCATGGCCTTTTTATGCCTTTTATGTTAAGGAATTTTAGTAATGAGGATAAGTAGAGAAGGTAGAGAAGAACAGAGAGCCATAAAACAGACGCCTGTACGACCAAAAAGGAAGGAGGAAAATAATTCATTTTCTCACAATTAGACTGTTTGCAGAACCTGATCTCTGACTTACTAATACTCTGTGTATGATATAATTCTTTACTTAACTCTCTTGGTTCCCACTCTCCCTCACTGTACAGTAGTTCAGTGTTTTTCATACTTGACAACTTAGTGTGGAGTTAGTGTGGACTAACTCTCAGAATTCCCAGCCAACATGCTAGATGGGGAATTCTGGGAGTTGAAGTCCACACATCTTAAAAGTTGTGAAGTTTGAAAAAAATACTGTTGTAGTCAGTGCTTTTTTTGTAAAAGAAAAAGGTGCCAGAACTCACACATGTCATACAACCTGCCTTGCCTACCCTACAAGGTTCCATCCAAAAAAGGTGCCGGAACTCCATTCTGAGCGTTCTGTGACAAAAAAAGCCCTGGTTGTAGTTCTTACAACAGGCTCAGGCAGAGTTAAGAGTAATGCTAGATAATGCACCCTCACTAATATACTCTTACTCCTAGATTTTTTTTAGCCCATCTGGATCCCATCAGCAAGAGATAGTGATAATACAGACAAGATAATATAGTCCACTGATGGCAATACTTTACTGCCTTTTACTCTTTTTTTCATTCATTCAAGTGTCCAGTCAACATCATCTTGCATTTCAAATTTTGAGAGGCAGACTTATTTTGACTGCTTGTTAACATGTTCTTTTCTACTTTACTTTGTTTTCTCTCCCTTTCTTTTTTGCTACAGCTTTTTTTCTAGCTTCTTAGACCTGGCCCTCTAGACTTTACTGACTATTTTGTTCCTCCATTCTTCCTTTGCACCTTTTTAGATTTTTCAGCTGTGGGTTTTGAATGTCTTTCGTGATACGTGATTTCTTGGTCCAAGTAGGCTAGGGAATTGCTGCCAGCAGCTGTTCACGTTTTAGAAGGGGTTTATTTTTTCCTACACAGCAACTTCATATCTTTTACATCAGAAATATCTAAAGCTTAAGCTGCGAAAAAATCCACTTTGGAAATGATTATTATTAGTGGGAAATACAGCTAGAATCACTTCTAGTGTGTCATGTACATCTTATTTGAAGACTCAGTTCTCATTTGTTATTCATTTTTTAATTATATCTCTCTAAAACAGACTTTATTCTTAAATCTGGCCTGTACTTCAAAAACCCATCAAACAGAAGTTTGTCTGTTTTTTTCTGTAAAGATAGTATGTCCATATCCTTCTGAATGGATGGAACTTGGATTCAGTGCAATCTTACCCGGTCCATTGAAAAGGTGAGGGTTACTCCTAGAGAAGATTTGAAATTCTGACTTTTGACCAAAGGATCTTTGGTGCCCCCTCAAGTTTCTTATCCCACCTATCTTTTTAAAGGATCTATTATATTTAATTAAAAATAAAATGGAAAATGGGCGTGCTATAAAGCAAACCTCCACCCTCAGTCATAACCTTTTAAAATTAGGGGACTGGAGGGTACAACATATAAGGAACGGTTGCTGGAATTGGGTATGTGTAGTTTAATGAAGAGAAGGGAGAGGAGTGACATGATAGCAGAGTTCCAATACTTCAGGGGCTGCCACAAAGAAGAGGGAGTCAAGCTATTCTCCAAAGTGCCTGAAGGCAGGGCAAGAAGCAATGGATGGAAACTAATCAAGGAGAGAAGCAACCTAGAACTAAGAAGAAATTTCCTGACAGTTAGAACAATTGGAACAAGCTGCCTCCAGAAGCTGTGACTGCTCCAACACTGGAAGTTTTTAAGAAGAGACTGGACTGCCATTTGTCTGAAATGGTATAGGGTTTCCTGCCTGAGCAGGAGGTTGGACTAGATGACCTCCAAGGTCCCTTCCAACTTTATTATTATTATTATTATTATTATTATTATTATTATTATTATTATTATTAAAAATAGTCTCTGAGCTGAGCCACAAGCAGAACTTTAGGTATTTTCTTTTCTTTTTCCAAATTAATATAGAACTTTTGTAGGATTAGTCCAAATTTTTTCCTTAATTCACAGCTTAGAGAAAAGATAGGGTAGTGGATTCCCAGCAACAAATAGAAGCTTTTTAGTAAATACAGATGAAATTACTTAATTTCTTTGCTGAATTAATCAATGTTCTTTTGTAGCTTTGAGGCTTTAAGATTTGTTCCCAGAGTAGATATTCGCCCTTTTCTCAAAAAATGGGGAAGGAGGTTTTCAGGAAAGTCCCACAGGAAGATGGTTAGGGAATAAGAAAGGTGAAAGCTCACCCAGGTCCTCCAGATTGCTTCTTAGTGCTAGGTAGTGCTTTGGCTTTCGGCAGGGAGCGGCTTAATGATCGGCCATCTTTATGGTCGGTCTCCTCTTCTTCAGGCCAAAGGAGATGATTCTGGATTCCAGCGGAGGGCTGCCACCCTTCCGCGATCTCAGGAAAGTCCTCCTCTCAGTAATCGCCCCTCCAGGGCGTTTTTTGACCCTTTTCAGGGTTCTCCAAAAAAGAAAGAAACAGACGGCAGGAAGCAGGCTGTTCCTGCACGTCTGGAAGTGCCACGTGCGCAAACCAGAAGCCAGTTTGACATTTATTTTGTGGCCATGCCCAAGGCACACTGTTCAAACTGCAGCTATGCCTGCCGGTCAAAAAAGGATGATTTACCTTGGCCCATCTTCCCCTATCTCTAGGCAAAGTAAAGCAGCCATTTGAGGAGCTGACCATCCAACTGAGGGTGAGGCCTATTGCCTCTCTATTTGTCAGAGAATGCAGGAAAGCAATTCTAAAGTCAGAAGAAGCTCTCCTGAAAGGAGGGTATAGGTTGGTGGGGAGCATCAACCCTGATTGACAGAAGTAGATCCACCACCCAAAAACTATTTTCCCAAAAACGTATTTTCTTGTACATAGTGAAATGAATCTGAATTTGAACCTCAAGATGTTTTCAAACTTAAGATTCCTTAGCTAATTATTGGCCAGGATAAAACTAGGGACGCGGTGGCTCAGTGGGTTAGGACGCTGAGCTTGTCAATCAGAAGGTCGGCAGTTTGGTGGGTCAAATCCCAAGTGCCGCGTAACAGAGTGAGCGCCTGTTACTCGTCTCAGCTTCTGCCAACCTAGCAGTTCGAAAGCACATAAAAATGCAAGTAGAAAAATAGGGACCACTACGGTGGGAAGGTAACAGCGTTCCGTGCGCCTTTGGTGTCTAGTCATGCTGGCCACGTGACCACGGAGACATCCTCGGACAAGCGCTGGCTCTTCGGCTTTGAAACGGAGATGAGCACCGGCCCCTAGAGTTGGAAACGACTAGCACGCATGTGCGGGGGAACCTTTACCTTTACCTTTAGGATAAAACTGCATGGCAGGTTGTCCTCGACTTACAACCACAATGGAGTCCAACATTTCCATTGTCAAGAGAGACATTTGTTAAGTGAGCTTTGCCCCATTTTATGACCTTTCTTGCCACAGCTGTTAAGTGAATCATTGCATTTGATAATTTAGTAACATGTTTGTTAAGTGGATCTGGCTTCCCCCACTGACTTTGCTTGCCAAAAGGTTGAAAAAGGTGATCATGTGACCTTGGGTCACAGCAATGGTCGTAAGTATGAACCAATTGCCAAGCACCTGAATTTTAATCACATGATCCTAGGGATATGACAAAGATTGTAAGTGTGAAAAACGGTCCTAAGTCACTTTTTTCAGTGCTGTTGTAAGTTTGAATGGTCTGTTGTAAGTCGAGTACTACCTGTACTCCACTTGTGGATGTGTTTAGTTTGTCATCTCTCCTCTTAAAATCATTCCATTTTCCATCCGCGGAAGAATAATTAGAACAATTGCAAAAATGGGATTGCTGCATTTCCCACTTGAAGCACCAGGTGTCACCAAAACCATTCTTTGTGGGCCTGGATGTGAAGTATGCAATCCTGGTAAAGAGCAACATTAAAACTGTCGTCTGTCAATTTCTTGAGCCTGGCAAAAGCTACTGCTCTCTAGGAAATATAGTGCCCTTGCAACAAATAGCAATTTGATTGGCTCTAGCATCACTAGCATCGTAAGTCTTCAGTAGCAAGCAATTCATTGAGCTCATTCATAGCAATTCCAAGCCTGAGGCAGTTGAACTTGCTGAATTTCTGTCTGTAATCCATTTAAAGATAAAATCAGCCCTATGTGGAACTTGTTGCAATAGTCTATCCAGATGATAATGAGAGAATAAGGTGCCAGACCCCCTTGCACTAAATAACACTGCAACTGGCATGGAAGATGAAGCTGGATGAAAGTCCCTCTAGCCACAGCTTCTGCTTAAGACTTGCTACTTTGCAGGTAGTGCTTACCGTCTAGAGATAATCCTGGTATCAAGAGAGATCCCTAATGAACAAATAGCAACTCCTTACCTGGGTCAGAGTCAGACTGTTCTGTCCCATCCAGACACTTGCAGCCTTAAAGTAGCAAAGGACAACATTGATGGCATCCCCTCTTCAATAATGGATAATTGGGTACAATTAACTTACCAATGGAGGGACGTGGTGGCTCAGTGGGTTAGGACGCTGAGCTTGTCAATCAGATGGTCGGCAGTTTGGCGGGTCGAATCCCAAGTGCCGCCTAACAGAGTGAGTGCCTGTTACTCGTCCCAGCTTCTGTCAACCTAGCAGTTCGAAAGCACATAAAAATGCAAGTAGAAAAATGGGGACCACTACAGTGGGAAGGTACCAGCATTCCGTGCGCCTTTGGCGTCTAGTCATGCCAGCCACATGACCATGGAGACATCCTTGGACAAACGCTGGCTCTTCGGCTTTGAAATGGAGATGAGCACCGGTTCCTAGAGTTGGAAATGACTAGCACACATGTGCGGGGGAACCTTTACCTTTACCTAACTTACCAATGATAAGTTAAATTGCTGGATGACCTGTCCCAGTGGCTTTATGTAGACATTGAAAAGTGCGAGGAAGAGTACAAATCCTGTAGCGTCCACAAGTTCAGAGTCCACTAGTCACCTCTCATTCCTCACCAGAGGGAACCACTCCTCCTCAGAGTGCTCACTGAGAAAAGAATGGAACCACTGCAGAATAGCTTCCAAACCCCAGCAAGATACAATGGCTGAAAGCTGCCAAGAGGTTTAAGAAGACATGGGGAGGGAACCGTTCCCCTATCTAAGTCCAAAATGCAGGTCATCCAGGAAAGCAACCAGGACCATCTCAATTCCATAACTGGGCCTGAATAAGAGCCCAAATAATTTGATTCTTATAGGATGCTCAGGGAGTTGAAGAGCTGATATACTCCAACTCAACAGCTTTCTCTAAAAGAAGGGATATTGGGGGTGATTGAAGAGCCTGAAGGGACATCTGCCAGCCTCTTAAAGTAGACCAGGTCAGCAAACAGATTCCACAACTTTGATTGTAGAATAAACTCTAGTTTACTGGTATAGGCTACAGTAGTACAGAATCCTGAAAACCTGATCGTGTTTTCATTCCCTGCCTCTTTTATTAAAGAAAATTAAGACTAATCTCATGTAGGATTCTTTCTAATGTTCCATCTTTTCCCAGTCTTAAATCCTGTTTTGCTAAACTATCACATTCCTTCTCCAAAGTCATTTAAGTGGTTTTTCATACCGCAACCCAGTTTATTTCAAAACTGCTGGTAGCTCTTCCTCTCATAAAGAGGTGTTGTCTATCTCCTGAACCCAGATGGTCGTGTCTCCACCTGCCCCTTGCTACAGCCAGGATTTTAGAATTTGTATAAAATACAGTTATACAATACATATAATTTGCTCTGAGATGAAAACGAGATCTAAAGTATGACCATCTTATCTGTGGTGGGCCATGAACCTCCAGCCTTTACTTGAGCTGGCTTTCAGGGCATGGAGATTAAAGTCTCCCAGCATCAAAAGACAGGTTGTTCTGCCTTGCTAGCCCAGACACCAATTCTAACAACCAGCGAATGCTCCTGCAGGTGAGCAAGGCTGACAATATATCAACAGGTGTCAGTCCTGAGAGATAGTGCAGACAGAAAGCACACCCAGATGAACTAATTCTACTTTAGTATAAGGTTACATTAACAGAATCTTGCAAGTCTGAAAGTATATTTATCCCCATTGGCTTTTACAGCTTAAGCATTCTATAGAGGATCTGTTCTGAGACATTTGCCATGCCCACAAATTTTTTGCAGACTAAGCTGCCTCTTATCTGACTATTCCCCTGGCTGTAGCTCTTCTCCTGCCTCCCAAGGTCATTCTACATTCCTATACAACATGATCCAAGCTTGTTTCTATGGCCCAGCCCAAAACACAGGCACTCCCATCCTGATATCTCAGGAACAGATTTGTTAATTATAGGCAAACTTCCCCTCACAACTGAAGACACCACCATTTCAGCTTTGGCTAAAGAATCCAAAAATGAACTGGGCAGATTTCACACAAAGTAGAATTTCCCAGGCAAGTTTCAATGATATGTGCCTCAACCATCACCAAGTTGGGAACAAAAGTGGTCTTATTGTAGATAAATCTGGCACTGGCCATCATTACCTTGAAGCCAAGGTCCCCAGCAATCTACCTGCCTGCCTCCCTGGATGGCCTATTGGATTTTAAGTTGGGGTTGCTAACAAATCGAAGATCTCTTTTACAGTAAAATAGCCCATTTGATGCTCCCTGCCATATCTCCCTCAGCCTAATTATACCTGTCCATCTCTTGCCAAGGTGGACAAGTATTACATCAGAAAGGAACCTTCATATTCCAGCTAGTCCACTCACTGAGGCCTGCTGTTTGAATAGTACTTAGCTGGATTTTACAACCAACAATATATAGCATGGGTCTTCAAACCTGGCCCTTTTATGACTTGTGGACTTCAACTCCCAGAATTCCTCAGCCAGTGTGCCTGGCTGAGGAATTCTGTGAGTTGAAGTCCACAAGTCATAAAAGGGCCAAGTTTGAAGACCCATGATATATAAACTTGCTCACGTACACATATACTTGCTGTTATGTATTGGGCTGAGTTGTAACACCACGTGGTTAGCTGGAGCAGCTAACAGCTCTCCAGCAGCTCAGACTCCCCGTCTCCAGAGCTGCTACTGGCTGCCCCTAGGCGGCAATGGGTTGCTTCAAACCTATTGGCTGCTGCCTAGGGGCCAGGCTATAAATTGCTGCAGGCTGCAGCCCAATTCTCAGTTCAGATCCTGCAAGCAATAAACCATGAACTTTGTTGAACTCATTTGCCTCGTCTCCTTTCCTGCACAAAGAACTCACTACACAATACTTGCTATAATATATTGATTAATTTTTCACATTTTTGAACCACCTATCTCCCTTAGACAGGGAATATACAAAAAATAACACTTAGAAATTTAAGAGGAGAGTGATTAAACACTGTTAAAATTGGTTAAAAAATGAAGAAAGGTCCCTCCAGGCACCGGCCAGCCCCACAGCTGGGTGCTCCTCTCGGCTTCCCATGTAAGGCTGCACAGCCACGTTTTCACTCCTTTCCGGAAGACCACGAGACTGGGGGACTGTTTCACCTCCAGGGGAGGGGGCAGAACACTTCATAAGGAAGGGGCAACATAAACTCTCTGCCTGATAGGGTGGGACAGGCTGACGTAACGGGACAAAGATGGTTCCATAGGTAATCTTGTCACATTAACACAAAACTGGAAGCTCTTTACCTCCTAGGGACTGTCCCAGGGTCATCTGGACACCTGGGCTTCAACACCAGGCTGCTCTCACCATAGGTGAGATGAGGCCTCTTGTCTCCTGTCTCGCCTTTCACCCCAGGAGAGCCTAACAGTATCATGGCAAGAAAATATCCTTCTCAGATAGGGTGGGTTTTTTTTGTTTCTTTCTGAAAATAGCCCATACTTTTGTAGGCCTTTCTTGCCTGCCAGAGGCCTGCAGAAGGAGGAGAAACTGCAACGGCCACAATTGGAGAGATGGAAAGCAGCATTACACTTGAGTAAGTCTCTGTGTATGGGTGAGCATGAGAAGGAAAGGTGGAATGGGGTATGAGTCAGAATGGATGAGGAAGGAGAGGTGGGGGCTGTAAGAGTGTATGCCAAAATTTATGGAAAAGATCATAATTAAGTTAGAAATCACCCAAAAATATGTTCATAGGACAGGCTTGCCCATTGCTCACCGAACTATGGTTTACTAATCTAATTCAGTTGTCTCAGTTTACACATATAATTTACCTATAAGCCAATTATATTTTAGCCTAATTTAGGGGGTATCCATGTCAGAAAGAAAAGGATAGGCACCACCTCATGAATAGGCTTTGCAAATGTGTCCTCTGGGGATGTTGGGTCATCAGGATAAGTGAATGTTTTGAAGCGTTTTTTAGTGGCTTAACATAACTATTTTGTCTTTTAATTCTCTTCCTTCCCCCAGCTACAATTTGAAATATCACTTCTCTTTCCACTTGCATCCAGGAAATTTTCTTTCTTGAAGCCAGGGTTGGAATTATACAGAGAATTGATCTTTCAGTGCTATGGGAAAAAAAATCATGGTCTTATAAACAATTACAGTAAATGTCACTGTAGAAATCTAGTCTGTTTTGGAAGACAAAGCATCTATTTCCTTGAAATGGACTTTTTTGAAAGAAAGCAAAAGCTCTGTGAGGAGTGAAAATTGTTTTCAGCTTTCCCACACTCAACGTAATGTGAGAGAGGCATTTTACTTGTTAATCTTAGTAACCCAAATGTCACATAACAAAACTCTCTACTGATGTTTGGGGGCATATGAAGATTTATTTTGGACATCCATCTTCAAGATAGTTGTCTCCGAATTTGGTGGTTTCTATGGTGTTTACTACGTGATCTCTTTGAGGTCGTGCCTTGGTTTCCCTCAGGCACTATGTCCTCTGCATATGGTGGTTTGGCCCATTTCCAGATACAGCAAACATACCAACATTGTGAACATGTCATCCAGGGATGGTAGATGAGTCATATGCTTACCTGGACAAAAAGGGAAAGAACAGTCAATGTGTCCCAAAGGTGCTTTTTCACGAGGCAACTGGACTTTCTTGTTTTTCTTTGAGGACGTTTCGCTTCTCATCCAAGAAGCTTCTTCAGCTCTGACATGACGGTGGGGAATGGAAGGATTTATACTCCTTGCAGACAGCTGGTTATTTGCATTCTTTTAGCGAGTCCTTGAGGCCCTTTCTCCGGAGATTAAAACAGAGGTACTCTGTGGCACCATGTCTGAGAGGAACCTCTGAAAGTTCAAGTAGATAAATCATCAGTCTCTCAAGCATAAAATAATCACAACTGTTTATCATTTTCAGATAAGAGATTAAGATATTAGATATATTCTTTCTAATTTTTGCTGCAAGGTTTTGTATTGGAAAGAAAGGTTAGAATCCTACTAGTTTGCATCCAAAGATGAAAAGTCTTCTCGATAAAATAAAGGATGCGATTTTTAACGATTTCTCCTCTATATTCTCCGGATTTATCAGGAATCTTTTGGGAAGGATTGCAGGGAGGGGGTTGTGGAGGTGTGAAGGAAAGAAGAGAAATGGATGAAAATTGACCCTCATTAGGCTGAACTAATCAGCAGAAAAAGCTTAATTTGATTCTATGGCAAGAAGTATTTTTTGGAGTATTGAAAAAACAGACTGATATTACTAGACTGCTTAGTATTTAATGACTTTATGAAATTAAAGTCCATGAGCCACTGTTTCACTGACAGGATTCCCACCCAACTAGGTCAAGCAGAATATCAGCTGGCGGGGACCAGAGGATGGGATTTTTATGTGGTGGCCCCTGCTCCATTGAACATCCTCCCTTCGGAGATGGCCCCAACCCTGTATGCCTTTTGTAAGGCCTTAAAACCCGGGCTACGTTCCTGAGCCTGAGATGCTGAATGTGCCAAGGGCCCCGTTTCTTGGCTATATTGCTAAGAGGTCAAATATCTTGCTCTTGTGTATCTTCAATTGAATGTTTTTAATGTTTTAAAATGTTTTTTTTTAATTTTAATTGTAATATGTTTTATGAACTGTAAGATGGGTGGCCAAAGAAATTGAACAAATTGAAAGAAAGAAAGAAAGAAAGAAAGAAAGAAAGAAAGAAAGAAAGAAAGAAAGAAAGAAAGAAAGAAAGATTTCCAAGCTTCAGCTGCAGACTTCGCTGCTATTTGTGCAACAGTGGCAGTGACTGCAATTCATCTCAGAATTATAGCAAAATAATGCATATGAAACACTTAGACTCTATGCATTTAGTGTTAGTATGGAGCTTGTAAAGTACATTTGAAGATCCTTTTGCCTTTTCTTTCTCATAGTGACACCCAACTCTCTGGACAGAATTACCAGCAACTAGAAATCGCAATTGGAATTGGAATCAGATCTGCCTTATTCCTCCCTTCTCAATATATCCTCAATTGTCTGACCTTTAAATAGATGTTCATTTTAAATTATTTTGGAAGCAAATTTTGGTGGAAAAGACAGATTTAATATGATGAAAGAAACATGTTGGAAGCTATACCACATGTTTAAAATACAGGAAACTCAAATCAGAAAGTTTAGGGCACCATGTGCTGGAGCTTACTTCGTGGGAATTAAAAATTGTTATGTTAACACGAAGTAAAGGTTGGCCTTTAAGGCTGAGAAACAAATGGCTAAGTATCTGTTGACTGAAAACAAGTTAATCTTCTGTGATTATATGACCTCTCTGCAGCCAGCATAAAAGCTACTTAGCTAGCATGTCCTTAAAGCTTCTGAACGGGGGTGGGGGTTGAGTTGCTGAAGAGAGGAGATTTATTGCTGGGCCTGAGACATTCTAATTTCAGAATGGTATGTAATACTTTGCAGGATTCTCGAGGTGGGAGTTCAGATGTTTGGCACCATCACTCATCATGGATCTTCTTAATGCAACCTTCCCAGTATATGTTACTGAGGCAGCTGATAGCACTATGGGAAGGAAGCATTGGTTCAATGTGGCTGCACAGAATCACACAGGTATAAAAAAATGTGATAAATAAATATTTTTTACTTTAATACAGTACTCTGCTTGCATTTTTACACATAATAGTGATGTCGTACGATGGGAAGAGCTTACTTCTGCTCACCAATGCTAAATGCCTGTTAAATCAAGCTGATGGCAAAATCTTACCACTATTCCAAGGAGCTGTTGGATGTCTTTATACCGAAAGCAATGGCTATCTCAATTTTTGAGATGTAAAAAGAAAATTTGACATGGCAGTTTTCATTTAAGTGACCCTAGAACAGGGGTAGGCAACCTTGGCTCTTTTATGACTCGTGGACTTCAACTCCCAGAATTCCTGAGCCAGCCATGGCTCAGCTTGGAAACCTCTGCCTTTCCCCTCAGCATGGCTGGCTCAGGAATTCTGGGAGATGAAGTCCATGAGTCATAAAAGAGCCAAGGTTGCCTACCTCTGCCCTAGAACATATCTTAGGAAGCATCTGAAGCACTCTATCATTATAGTGTTGCAATGTTATCCTTTCTGAAACCTTTTTAACCTTCTTTCTCACACCCTTAAACATTTTTAAAATAAGAGACATATTTTGTGAAAAAGGGCACATCATGGAACTGCTAAGGCTGCTTCATTCTGTGAAGAACTTGAACCTTACAGTTAATTCTTTAAATGGTTATGGCCATGTTTCATTTCCCATTATTCGTGTGCTCCTTTTTATGTGAGGAAACAAGGCAGCTGCTCCCCTCTTAGGGAAATTGGGCCCTGGTTTTGAGAAAGTGCTTCCTTGTTCTCTGTGCCATTTTACTAATATGAGAAGCAGTGCAAAGATTCTGTCAAATGTCATATGTCATCTACTTTGAGTAAATTTATGGCTCCTAGCAGTAAAAAAACCCAAAACAAACCATGGGTGTTAAGAAATGGATGTGTTGGTGAGCTGGGTTTCTCCAAACAATATAAATATTGATCATACAATTAAAATAGCTTTCATCTAAAAGCCAAGAAAAGGCTTCCACACGCAACTAACATGTGAAAACTATGGAAGTAAAACCTGATACTCAACCTTAGAAACCCAGTTGTTTCTGTAGCTCTCAGAGTGCGGTGTCTGAAACTATTTTGAAGTAAAATGTTCATTTAAAAGAAGAAGGGGAAGATGCTGGAGTTCTTCAACAGCTCTCCTTAGGCCTTTCTCCATTTCTCAACTGAGGTGCACTTCTACTCTTGTTTGCCAAAAACATTATTGTCATGCAATTTATTTGCTTTCACTGACGATCCCTAACCCTATCTCTATAAATGTTAGTTCTGAGTCAGCACCAAATGTTGCAGTGCTGATTAGGAGTATGCAGTACAGATTTGGCAGAGCAGTTGGTCGAGTTCTACAGCTTTGTCTCTTGTCCTCTTTAATATGTCAGCATCTGCCAGTCATGGTGTTGCAGCGAGAGCAGGGAGCATCTGACACCAGGATTCTGGTGGCCTCAGTTTAGACTGCTTTGCTGGCCCCAGCCTTTATTTCCATTCTGGAATAACACAAGTTTAACAGAGTGTTTTAAAAAACCAAATGGGACTCATAAAGAGAACTGAGTCTCTTGTGACCTTTCCCAAGAGCAGTGTTTGGTCCCATTATTTCACTGTTCGTTATTGCAGCAAAAGTGGAAAGGGCAATAGAAAAAGCATTTCCTACAATACCAGCTAGGCTACGGCAAAGAATCCACTCAACAGCCCCTCTGCCTAATCCTAAAGTAGGTTCCAAAATAACACAAAGTCTCCTTTAAGTCTAATCCTACCATTAGTACTAGCAAGCAATGTCCATGTAGTTTTCTTTGCAATAGCATTAATGTGAAATAGGGTTTTGGGACTTCTGGGTGTTGACAATAGAATAGGAACAGAAGAAGCTGGTTAAGGATGAGAGGAGAGGGAACATATCCAGATGTGTAATAGGTGCCTCTTTGATCATCTCCTCTATTGGTTCCTCGACTTGGCTTTTGCCACCAGTGGCAGTGAAGTATAACATATTTTATAGATTTTGAGGCTATTGCTCAATAGTATTATAATGGGGGGGAGGGCTACTTTAACACCAATAATGCTAATCTTCTGAGGCATAGATGAAATGAAGGAAACATCATGAGGACAGGGGAGGAAATTGCTAGTATCAGAGGAGGTTTGTACTTGAGTTAAGTGCAAGTGGAAACACAGCCTCAGTAGTAGCAGACAACCGTATCCTGATGAAATAGGGATGATAAACAGTGGGATTCTATGAGAAGAGGGCACAATGATATGCAGGTGTCTTTCTTATTAAAATATCAGCTCAGGAGCAGTGTGTCAGTTATCTTCCTCTCCTACTGAAGATTTCCTCATATTTGATAAATAGTGAAGAAGCTTTGGCTTCATGTTGCATAAACTTAGAACAAGGATTGCCCCTTTCCATTTTCACTTCAAAATATTATTTCAGTGAACTTCAAATAAAGAACTTTGTCTAAAAACTCTCAAGCTTTTCACTGGCTCACCACAGGGCTGCGTGCTTAGCCCCTACCTGTACTCATTCTACACATACGATTGTGTATCGTCCGACCCATCTACTGCAATAATTAAGTTCGCACATGATACCACCATAGTGGGTCTTATTACAGGTGGAGATGAAACAGCATACAGGGGGAGGTACAAAAAATATCCATATGGTGTTCAGACAACAACTTGCACCTGAACATCACAAGACAAAAGAGATGGTGCTAGACTTCTGGAGGAAAAGAGAGGAACCTGCCCCACTTTACATCGGGGGGGGGGCGGCTGTGTGGAGAGAGTTTCCTCCTTTAAATTTCTGGGAGTCTACCTCTGTGAAGATCTTACCTGGAAAGTTAATACAACCCAGGTGGCCAGAAAGGCCGAACAGAGACTCCACTTCCTCAGGGTCTTGTGGAAGAACATGGTAGAACATCAGCTAATGACCTTCTTTTACTGGTCTACTATAGAGAGCGTCCTCTCGCACTGTATTGTGGTTTGGTATACTGGTCTGACAGCTGCGGATAGGAGAATATTAGAGAGGGTGGTGAGCACAGCACAAGACATTGTGGGCTGTCCCCTGGCACCACTGGATGACATCGCCTGGGCTTGTTGCCTTGGAAGAGTGAGGGAAATTCTCAGGGATGACTCACACCCTGGTCGGTACCTCTTTACTGTCCTGCCATTGGGTAGGAGATACAGGAGTATAGCCAGCCATACCAACAGGCTGAAGAACAGCTTTTATCCATGGGCTGTCAAGCTGTTGAATGGGAAATAATTTTATAATTTTATATATGATTGACTTGTGAGGCTGGTGTGTTGTGCAATTAGCTCACATGGTGTAACAAGATGGTGGGTTTGTTGTCACTGTGAGTTGTGGTGAAGGGCACGAAGGGAGGCTCAGCCAATCACAATGTATACCCGGTTGTACTTTGACAATAAAGGTTCATTCATTCTGTACTATCCTGCAAGTTGGTAGGCTGGGGAAAGCAGTTTATATTTTCTAAGACTTTTAGATTACAGGTCCAACAATTCCTTGTTTTTCTGACGCTTCTCCTTGTGTAAGAATCTCCACAGGTTTAGTCTTAACTGAGTGTTCTTTTGCAATACTCCACCAAAAGTGGAATCATCTGGTGCTCAATGGATATTCAGAATTATAGTTCCCGCAATTACCATTGGCCGAAAATATTGGCTAGAATTTGTGGACTGTGTAGTACAAAATATTTTCAGAGCACCAGTTTGGCTACCATTATTATACCATAGTGCAAGATGGAAAACAGCCTTCTCATGAATGGAATGGTCACCTTCCATTGCTTCTGGATCTAATCACCTGTGCCATTGGCCAAAATCACCCTACCAACCTATTCCCTCTATATCACATATTTTTAAAGATATAGCAAAGAAATTGCTAAGGTAAGTTTAGGTTTCATACACTTCTAGATGTGACAGTTTCCATGGTATATGCAAGTATTTCCCACCATTTCAATTCATGGATTACTTCTTTGCGGGGAGGGATCTTCCAAAAACAGTCTTGCATATTTCACTAATAGCAATAGTTTATTGCTATTGAATAACACCTAAAGAAATTCCTTAGTATTGATAAATCAGTCCATTTTTCTCTCTAATTGCAACTGAAAGCAGTGTTTGTCGGTTGATTTTTTTTTAAAAAAATCTTAAAATCATTTGGAAAATCCATCTTTGTAGCAGCATGAGTAGTTTTGATGGATTTTAGGTTCTTATTCAAACAACCAGGAAATACCGGTACATAAATTGTGTTACAGGTGGGAATATTAGTTCACACCTGTTAATACCCAAAATATCTTTTCCCCCCAGGAATGAAGCAGCCCCTCTCTCTCCCCTGGACTCCTTTCTGCTTTCTGCTCTTCATTGAAGAAAGTTGTACAGATATGTATCTTTTGACCCATTGATTCTCACATATATGAAAAATAAAATAAAAAAACATGGGAATCTTTTGAACCTATAGGAATAATTCCCTCTCTCGTTTTGAAGTTTAACGACAAATGCTCAAGAGTAAAAAATGGGGATTAAACAATAGAGATTGTTTGGCCAACAGCTCAGTTTCACTGAGTTGACAGTCAAAAGCATGGGAGAAATTTGAGTTTCAGGAAAAACATTTTTCACCCAGTGTAACTACAGAAAACCAAGCATATATTGTTAGGTTGCTATTCTAAGCAGGAAATTATGTCCCTAACCTTAACATTGGAGAAATCAGTCTGATTAAATTAAATTAAAATGGTTAATGCTCATCTATGGAACCTCTTCTCCCTTCATGGTAGAAAAATCCTCTTGAATGTATTGAGTTGAAATATTCATCATTGAATTCATATTAATATTCTATATGTAAGCATCATAATTGTGCTTTGATCCTGTTCTTAATTTTTTTTTAAACTGAGAGCTACTGTTAAATACCAGGATAGACACATAGGACAAATTCAAACTCATTGCAATCATAAGTTGTGTGTTGTAATGTGCAAAATTGTTTCATGCAGTATGTGAACGGTTATCACAAATCAGAAGCTTGCAGTCATGTATATTACTGTGGAAGCCAGGCTGGGAGATGATATGTGGGTCACATGGCTACCATTAAAACTGAATAAATGCATTTGTTCCCAACACTCTTATTATAACAAACAACTTTGCGCTTCAAGAAGATCTTCTTTATTCAAGTATGCTAAAGCCTAGACTGAAAGATTCACCCATGGCTGTAATTCTAAGCAGGAAATAAATATTGCTCTCAGCAGCTGCTGGGGACTAGTTTGAGAATTGTAGAAGTGCAAGGATCTTTGACATTGTTTTCAATGCAAATAATCCAGACCTCCCCTTCCCCCCCCATCTCATTTATGGCTGTCCAGTGTCTCTGCTTAAAGAGATACATTATTTTTTTTAGGGAATATAGCTCCATGATACCCTTGATATAAAGTGAGGATTTTTTTTATATCCGTGTCTCTTTGTTCCCTTTAATCTTTTCAGAAATACACAGTTACTTCAATTTAGAAAGCCATGACAAGGACAATTGGACTGATGGTCTTCATCCGTGTCAGATTCAAGTGTCCATTGTATTATGACAGTAACAGCTGTAGTATTAGTGTCAGTAGTGAAAGCACCCTTGAGTCAAACTTGACTCATGGCGACTACACTCTATGTCATTTTCTTGCCAATAGCAGTTTGCCATTGTATTCTTTATCATCATCATCAACAGCAACAACATAGTCGTCCTCATTCTGATAGCAGCATGTAAGATGATCAAAAGCGGGCAAGATAGCAAAACCCCAAAGAGTTAATCATCATTGGGATAAAGCACATGGTACTCTGTGTGTCAAGTCCAAATTCTGCCCTATTGAGATAGTGAGCTATGAGCCCATTTCAACGAGGTTGTTTGTTTAATGTGTGTGTGAAATACGAATGAGGGAGGATCAACATTTCCCCCCTTCAGAACATAGCTCACCAGGGGTATGGCAACTGAAATGCCAGTAACTCATTTACCAGCTGTTGCCTTCAACAATAAGCGGCAATGGTAGGCCATTTTTCAACTAAAACCTGTACTCAATGTGAGAAGCTAATATTTCTTTACTCTTATTAGTTTTAGAGTACAACTCAATGCCCGTTTGGGTAGAGGGAAGACCCACTGTTTTCACAGGTAAACGTGCCTAGCCACTCATATTGTAAATCTGTCAATGACACCAGAACAAAATAACAATAGTTGAATAGAGTGTTCAAGTTAGTGACAGACAAGCATTCCATAGGCTATTTATCAGCCCACCTCCAGTTGATGGTGTGAGATGTGCTGATTATGACTCCTAGCAGCCATCTGGGGATGATCAGAGTTAGTCGTATGTGCCTCCAAGACCAACATATGGGGAGGAAAGCTTCAGAGTGGCAAAGGACTTAACATATATAACAGTGTGCATACGATCATATAAAAGGGGCAGCAGACTCATGCCTAAGAACAGAACTTAAATCCACCTGTGAGCAGTTTCTGATGATCTAAGAGAGAAAAATTCTTTGGGGGAAAATGTTGGGACATAAAATGATGAATGGGTCAAGGCAACAGGAGAGGGAAGAGGTGCGGCCGTGCAAATAGCGTGACAGGTTTAAGTTCTAAGCAAGCCTGCAGATTGCTACTTGAACTGCAGTTTGTGCCCCTCTGCGGAAAGGGGCTCCACCTGACTGGGTGGCAACTAAAGGACCAAAATCCATTTTTAAGAAAGGTTAGAAGCTGATTGATGTCAGACTGGAAGCAGATTAGCTGAAGCCAAAAAAGGGGACCATTTGTTTGTGAGAACTTCACTGGAAGAATCCAATTTATATAAGTGTTTGAAAAGCAGAGACACTTGCACACAGCTTTTTAGTTTGGCTGAAGCTACCAATAAATGGACTTTTCTTTTTCAGGAAGAAAAGTAGATGGTTTGCAGGAGAAGGATGAACTGAACGTGAGTATTTTTTTCTTCTTCCTTTCATCTGTCTTCTTGAGTAGTTTAATTTTAGCTGCCTTTGTTTACAGCACATTGCCCTGCAAGAGCTAATGTATTGTTCTGAGAGTTCTATCTATTTTTAAAGGGCTTCTTACAGGCACAATAGCAGCCCTCTCCAGCGTGTTGTCTTCCCAGATATTTTGTATGCACCAGCTTTGAATATTGGTCATGTTGGCTGCCAATGTTAGGAGTTGCGGTCCAATCCACACAAATGGCATATGGAATGGGAAAGAATGAATCGCAACTTGCTGCTATACCTCACTGCTGCTGGCTGAGAGAGAAAGGGAGGCATGAAAATTATAGTTGGAAAGGAGAGGAAGATCTGGTGAGACTTATGTCTCCCATCTCAGTTTGCTTGAAGGATAGCATGATCTTGCCCTTCCCGATAAACTGCAGTAACTGGGGCGGGGGGAAGAATCCCTTGAACGTTTCTGTACTGTGATCAAAAATCAACTCAAAGCTGAACAATGAAAAGATGGTCTCGGCCTTTCCTTGGGTCCTAACAACTGGCCATTCTTTGCCATTGATTCAGATCGCCTGGTTCACGGTGGACCTGAAATAGACGAAGCAAGATGAACAGGGAATGATAAGGACGAATAGGATGCAGCCTAAAGATATGACAAGTGCAAGTAGTCCTCAATTTATAACCAGAATTGGGTCCAGAATTTCGGCTGCTAAGCAAGGTAATTGTTAAGTCAGTTTCACCTGATTTTACAAACTTTTTGAGCATGGTTGTTAAGCAAATCACAGCAGTTGTCAAGTTACTCCCATGGTCGTTAAGTAAATCCTCCTCCCCATTGACTTAGCTTGTTGGAAGCTGACTCAGAAGATCGCAAATGACGATCCAGGGTTACAGCCCTGGATCCTGTAACCCAGAGCTCCCCCAACGTTTTGGGCACCAGGGACCGGCTATGTGGAGAGGGGTTTTTCCGTGGACCCTAGGGGGCGTGGTTTTGTGTGCTGCCTGCATCCCGCAGATGGGGCTTTGCTTGTTTGTGTGGACCGGTTGCTGACATGCCGTGGCCCAGTACCGGTCCATGGAGCAGGGGTTGGGGACACCTGCTGTAACTGTTGTAAATGCATGCTGGTTGCCAAAACCCTGAATTGTGGTCATGTAACAGGGGACGCTGGAACAGTCATAAGAGTGAGGACTTGTCATAAGTCCCATTGATTCTCCAAATCGTTTGCAAAACTTCTTCCCATGACGTCTTGCATTTGGGGAGAAGCAGGGGGATTCACCTGAACCTCTTCGGAAGCCTGCAGGATAGGTTTTACAGAAAGGAACATGCATCATAGCAACTGTTAGGATTAAGTTATATTATGATCGCTGTATTGTCTTGTCCGTTGGATGGCCAGCAGGCTATCAGAGTTGATGGGAGAGAAACCTCTTGTAAGATCCAAGAGAACTGGGACAGGGACAGTCCCAAGGAGATTGTCCAACAGCAGGGCTAAAAATGTTTCTGCTCATTTATGAAAATGGGTTCGAATCTCAGATAAAGTGTATGACTAACTGATGAGAACATAACAGAGTTCGAAATGATCATCTTAGCCTCCCAAATTCTTTATTAGCAATTTGAATAATTTGCACAAATAATGAGCTGTCATAAGTTGACTAGTTCCTGTGGATAAGCCCTGAGCCGGGCCAAAACAGGAATGAAAGAGTTAATTAGCAAGGTCCATTCAAAAAGCCTTGACAAATACTTAAACATATATATATATATATATATATATATATATATATATATATATATATATATATATATATATATATATATGTTTAAGTATATATATGTGTGTGTGTGTGTGTGTGTGTGTGTGTGTGTGTGTGATATGTAAACTCTTAGATTACCTTGCTAGGCTCCAAACATGGGGCAAATCTTTATTTCCTGTTTTCAGCCTTATCTCAAAGGCCATCGAACAGGCTGTAGTCACACCGGACAGTTCATATATTTGTGTAAATTACTAACAAAGAATTAAGGGAGACTAAGAGTCAGAAATGCATCTTAGTCTCCCTTAATTCTTTGTTAGTAATTTACACAAAAATATATATATATATATTTCTTAGTTTCACTTAATTACATAAACAGGAAACACAGCTCATAGCATATAAGGTACAGGAGTTATAAAAGTACTTGTTCACAGGTCACTTAACAATTGCAGTGATTCGCTTAAAAACTGTGGCACAAAGGTTGCAAAATGGGACATTACTCACTTAGCAATTGTTTTGCTTAGCAAGAGAAATTTTGGGCTCATTTGTTAAAGGCGAAAGATTTATACGATCTGAAGAGAAACCAGAGAAACAACTCTGGCTCATTTGTTGTCATAAGCTGAGCACTACCTACATTTGGGTCAGATCAGCTGAGCGGTACCCCCTGTTAAGGCTGACTTAGACATGGCCAATTTCCATGAACAAAGAATGCATTAGCTCAACTTTGAGCTCTTTTGCTTTTCAGATAGTTTCACATATCTCTGGCCTTACTAAACACAGCTTCAGACTCCGGGCCTGTTTCTTCCCGATTTGGACCACCATGAAGGGCTGGCAATTTCAAAGCCAAACAATTTGAAACAAGGGGCATAAAGCTGTCCTGATTCACTCATCAGAGCTGGTTTTGAATCACAATCTTTGGTTCGGACGAAATAACAAACTGATATTATATCAGCATGAGATTGAACACTGATTAAATTACCTGCTGCCTAGGAGAAGGAGAAGACAAGGGGCCACATGATTTGAAAGTCTGCCTGGCCATGTGGCAGCTTTTGCATGCTGTGATGTGCAAATATGGATGAAAAAACTATTAGCTATGATTATTGTTATGGTGATGGTTGGTTGTTTTTAAAAGAGAGAATTGTGATAGTTACAACTTCTGAAAAATGCCAAGAAAAAAACACTTGCAGAATGGTTGATCTCATTGATTTCTGGAATGTTGATGTAATTTTTAAAAAAATGTTCTCAAGTCTCTGAAAATATGTATTTATTTATTTATTTATTTACTTACTTACTTATTAGATTTCTATGCCACCCATTTCCCCTACAAGAAGACTCTTGCCTCTCGAATCAGCATCTTAATATAGTTCCCCAACCTTTTTCTTGTAATGTGTATGCATATTTCATGGCATATACAGTAGTTAAAATAGATTTTGTCATGCTGAATACATTCAAATTATAACTTGTTTTTAGTGAATATTTGTGATACTAAGCCGCTTTCTTCATTTTTTTCCCATTGGGTAAGTTATTATTCTTGTGTAATCAAAAATAGCACATGGTGCAAACATAAGCATGTTTACTAAAAAGAATATATATATATATCATTTCAAAGGCATGCTAAACTAATACTGCCTTCCATATAGCGTCCCATAGCTTCTCACTCTCCGGATAGGTCTGAATGTAAATTAAGACTATGATGTCTGGGTTAAAAAAAGTTCTGGCCAACCACTAGACAGCTGCAAACAGTAGGTTTTCTGAATCTTTGCACTGCTGCACTGCAGATTTTTGCAGCCAAGGTATGGAAGCCCTAGTCAAAATCCCATGATTTTTAGCAAGCAGCCTGAGCAATCAACTCAGCATTAGTTGTGTGGAAGCTATGATCTAACACATCCAGGGGGTGTGTCTTCTGTCCCATTCTAGTTCTCATGTATTCAGAAAAGAACCCACCAAATTGGTTAATCAATTTAAATGCCTAAATAAAACTGGAATGGTTTTCTGGATCAAATTGCTATCTGAATTGTGTTTTGTTAATGATTGGCAATGCAGCCATGGAATCTTGTCTGCTAAAAGCAGGAATGCATTTAATGGTCTAAGGATGAACCTTGAGAGATGCCATTAAATGTTTGTTTTGGGGGAGTGGCACGGGGCCTCCTTTAACAGCAACAACAACAACGTTCATAAGCCAAGCAGAGCACGTATGCTAAACTGACCAGAATATTTGAACAAGGATTCCAGCAAAATGTCTCAAACCAACAAGAAAATAAGTCTAGTTGCCGTGACTCAACTTCCAGATAATTCTACCTGGATGACTGAGAATCTTCATCAAAGAGCTTTTTTTTCTTACCCATTGATCAATATTGAATAACAATATCACCTTAAAAAAGAAGAGAGTATAAGCATCTATTCTTATGTAGTTTGTTTTGAAATTATTATCTCTTTCTTTAAAATGGAAGTGGAAAAAAGAGAACAAAACAAATCAGATATGAGGTGGGATGTCAATGGATAAGGTTATTCAACATTATTTTATAACAGTTTTCTCAACATACTCCACATGCGCATGACCATGATGGCTGTCTGCTGTTTCTGAGTTCCTAGGGAGGAACGGATTTTGGCTTTGTTGGGTGGCCATGGGACTTTTTTACCATCGTTTGGTCCCCATCCAGTCAGCTGAACTATCGGTGGAGCGTTAGCACTCTGTCCCATTGGGATATGCCTGGAAATGGCAGAGGACGGAGGAGGAGAAGCCGGCCATCCAAATCACACACACCAGTGAGAAGACGCCAGCGGCTGGGCATTGCCGACCGACTCGACTGTTCTTTTGCTGAGCCGAGTTGAATGGAGTTGAGTCGAATGAACTGGAACCGGAGCCAAATGCTGCTTGTACATTTTGCTATGAGACCTGGGCTGTGGCGGGGGGGTCGGGGAAAGGGGCTTTTGATATCGTGGCTCCCCCCCTCCGCCACTTGGTGAGCTTGGCTCTATGGACGCAGTGGACCTGGTGGCGCTATTGCTGTGGCTATGGTGCCTGCTGTTGCTGTTGCCATGGTGCTTGCTGTTGCTGTTGCCATGGTGCCTGCTGTTGTGCTCTCCTCCTCCCCCCCTTTTTTGCCGCCACAAAGGCTGCAGCTGTTCTTGCCGTCGTGGCTGAACCCGTTGTTTTGGGTCCGATGTGATGGGCCGCCATTATTGTCATCGGGCTGCCCCCTGGCCACCTTTATTATGGCTTCTGCTGTCGCCGCCGTCGATCGTTACCACGATTTTGGCTTTGGGATCTGCCACAGGCTGACTGAACTTTTTATTGATTCCATCTGCTGGCACCCTTCATTGTCTGATGTTACTGTTTCCCTTTTGTATGCTAGTGTACACTGCAGCAGAACTTTACTCGCTGCAAGATTCCCCCCTCTCACAGGAGCGTCTATCTGTTTTACGGAAGATCTTCCTTGATGACGGGTTGTTGGAGCCCGGGAATTTGTACAGTATCTGCTGGACAAAATCGCTCAGATCTGGACTGGCTTGGATTCTGACTGGGCAGAATCTGGCGGAGTGGAGAGGGCAGGTCTTGATCATACCATTTGGGATGAGTTTGACCCTGTGACTCTGGATGATGTGGACAGGATCATGCGTAGACTGAGCACTACAACTTGTTTACTGTACCCATGTCCCTCCTGGCTGGTTTCAGCCGCCCGGGAGGTGACAGGGGGCTGGCTCCAGGCAGTTGTCAATACTTCTTTGATGGAGGGTGTCTTCCCCTCCGCCTTAAAAGAGGCGGTGGTGAGGCCCCTCCTCAAGAAGCCTGCTCTGGACCCGACCTCGTTGAATAACTACCGTTTGGTCTCCAACCTTTGCTTTGTAGTGAAGGTTGTTGAGAGTGTTGTGGTGCATCAGCTCCCGCAATTCCTGGATGAAGTGGACTATCTGGACCCATACCAGTCCGGTTTCAGACCCGGCTACAGCACGGAAATGGCATTGATCGCACTGGTGGATGATCTCTGGCGGGCCTGGGACAGGGGCTGTTCCTCTGTTCTGGTCCTACTTGACCTCTCAGTGGCTTTTGATACCATCGACCATGGTATCCTGCTGCAATGGCTCGAGGGGTTGGGAGTGGGAGGCACTGTTTTACAGTGGTTCTCCTCCTACCTCTCGGGCCACTCACAGTTTGTATTGGCAGGGGGACAGAGATCTACCCCGAGGCCTCTCACTTGTGGGGTGCCTCAGTGGTCGGTTCTCTCCCCCCTCCTGTTTAACATCTATATGAAGCCGCTGGGTAAGATCATCCGTGGCTTTGGGGTGAGGTATCACCAATATGCGGATGATACCCAGTTGTTCATCTCCACCCTGAGCCAACCCAGTGATGCCCTTGACGTGATATCCCAGTGCCTGGAGGCAGTGCTGGTCTGGATGGGAAGGAACAGGCTCAGGCTTAACCCCTCCAAGACCGAGTGGCTGTGGATACCGGCATCTCGTATTGTCCAACAAGTTCCATCTCTTTTGATGGGGGGGAGGTATTGCCCCCCTTCAGAAAGGGCTCGTAACTTGGGTGTCCTCCTAGATTCACAGCTTAATTTGGAAGATCATCTAATGGCCATGACCAGGGGAGCCTTCACACAGGTTCGCCTAGTGCACCAGTTGCGCCCCTTTTTGGACCGAGATGCCTTATGCACGGTTACCCACGCCCTCGTCACTTCTCACCTGGATTACTGCAATGCTCTTTACATGGGGCTGCCCTTGAAGAGCACCTGGAGGCTTCAACTGGTGCAAAATGTGGCCGCACGGGTGCTTATGGGAGTATCTCGATACTCCCATGTTACACCACTCCTGCGCAAGCTGCATTGGCTTCCAGTTACCTTCCGAGTGTGATTCAAGGTGCTGGTAATAACCTTTAAAGCCCTATATGGCTTAGGCCTGGGGTACTTGCGAGACCACCTGCTGCCATTGTCAACCTCCCATCGCCCGGTTCGCTCTCACAGAGTCGGCCTCCTCAGGGTTCTGTCGGCCAGGCAATGCTGGCTGGCGACCTCCAGGGGGAGAGCCTTCTCTGTGGGTGCGCCGACCGTCTGGAATGAGTTGCCTCCGGAGCTGCGGATGGCCCCTGACCTTCGGTCCTTCCACCGTGACCTGAAGACGTGGTTGTTCCAACAAGCGGGCCTGGACTGACTACAATTTTTAATTAGGCTTTTTACTGGGTTAAATTGTCTTGTAATTTTGCATTTATTGTTTAATTCTCTTTTAAATTTTTTACTCTATGTTTTTTAATTTTTATTGTTGTGAGCCACCCTGAGTCCTCAGGGAGAAGTGCGGCATATAAATTTAATAATAATAATAATAATAATAATAATAATAATAATAATAATAATAATAATAATAATAATAATAATAAAAAACAGTTCACAGAAATCCTGGTTGAAATTTCTATCCAGTTAAGAGTGTGCCACAGAAACTAAAGAAAGGCACAAATAGACCACACAGTTCAAGCTCCGGCTCTCAATGATTTGTGAGTGGCATTTGATTTGTTCCTATGATGAGCAATCTTGCGGCCAGATGGCTTTCAGGGATGTTGGTCTACCATTAATGATCTTCTTGTGAAAGGAATACACTCCCAAAAAACTATAGGGGTTTTTCAAGAGCATACTTTTTGAAAGGTCTGAGAAATACACATCCTCTGAGGTAATCTTGTTCCATTGTTTTGTCTTGGTGAACAACAGAAAACAAAGGCAACAGGTATCACACCATTCATGGTTGGATGAGTTTATTTTTTTATATTTTCTAGGCCTAAAGCCAAGGGGCCATGCCCACTCCCAGAAAAGTCAACAGAACCACTTAAAAACACACCATTTTAATGCTTTGTTCCAAATAACAATACCTTTAGAAATGAACTAACAGACTGTGGCAACATCAAAAACCAACTCTCACCCAGAGGTTACTATAACTTGAGTTGTTGACTTTCCACCTCTTTAGCTGGGTTTGTTTTTACTCCAGACTTTTTGAGCCACAGTTTCCAGCATCCAGTCTTAAGCACCAGATTTGTCTGGAGATGGACTATATTTTTTTCAATCAAAAATTAAAACACTTTTCATGAAATTAAATTGCACAGTTATTTGGAACACTTTCTAAGAAATATTTCATCAGTTTCCATAAACATAGCTGCAAGAATGCTTCAGGAGTCACTCTCTGCTAATATTAATCTAAATAAACTAAACTAAGATAGATATCAATACATAAAAAATTGTAAAACAAGTATTTAAATACAGATGTATCTTGGAGTTAGATTTAAATATGGAACACTGATGGTTAGCTAGAGATATTGCAGGTTAATGGGGAAATGCAAATTATTAAGCTAGCACGTATCAAGCTGATACAGTCCTAAAAGGCATTGACTGTTACATATTTATTTATAGAGGAAAAAAAAAATCCAAAATCTACAGAGGCAACATTTTGATAGGCCAAGCTGTATGAAATTAAAGGCAACTTTGGAGTTTTAAGAATGCTGCATCAGGCTCAGGCTGATAGTGGGGAATATATCCAAATGTGCTACGTCTATTAATAACTGGCACGATGGGGATCTTTCAGACATGCAAATTAGTATCATCCTGGGTAAGGTTATAATAAATGTGTCTAAGGTTGTGGGAGGAAGCAAGCAAATATATGTAACCCACCGACCCATCCCTTTTAAAAATATAAATTCTAGCTGTTGAATTTAAAATTCTTTCTGTAGCATGAGGTATGCAGGCCTCTTAGCTGAAAGACAAAAAGAAGAAGAAGAAAGAAATCAGGTGAGATAGCCTTTGAGCAAAACTGGATATGATCTGAAGTGTTACTTTATATCAGTGTTTCTGAGCTTTGGCAACTTGAAAATGCGTGGACTTCAGCTCCCAGAATTCCCTAGCCAATGTGGTCCACAGATCTTAAAGCTGTCAAGATTGAGAAACACTGCTAAAAAAGAAATATCTAGTGTGGGAGTAGAATCTAACAATCTAAAAATCTTAGTTTTAGTAAGTTGATGTAATGGCCTCTTTTGCTACTGTAGGGTTTTGTTGGAAAATTAAATTTGTCGTTTCTCTGCTTTTCTTCACAGACTATAACTGAAGAATTATACCCAGCACCAAATAATCTTCACAAATGCACTGCAGTTATTATTTCTCCAGCCTTGTGTGGCTCTTTCTTCTGTGTCAAGGGTAAGTTGAGAAATACGTTCGGCGGAAGAGTATATCTATTCAGTTTATTCAGATTTATTCAGTTTATACTTTAATGCAAATCTTCCTAATCTTCAGTTCCTGAACATGAAATGAGACCTTTTGAAATTCACTTTATTCTGAATGTTGTGATTCACTTCCCCAATCAAAACATGCATCTAAAATAAATGAATAGAGAAAAGTATGTATAAAAATTCATGGGGCAGTGAAAGACACATAGAGAAATATATTATATTAGGGAAATTGCTGCTAAAATGTGCACGTTATGCCTGTACTATGAAAAATGAGCAGATTGATGCAAAAGCAGGACAGAGGGTTTAGCCTGAAAAAATAAGACGCTATGAGAAACTACAATTGGCACATTTCTTCATCTTTTACTACAGTTAATCCATTTTGAAATAGCTGGGGTTCGGGAGAAATGACCTAGTCATCAGTCATTTAGTCCAACCCTCAACCACTCTATGGATCAGCACCCTCCATGCCCCTCTGTCTCACACCGCCTCCCTCAGATCTTCCATGGTCATCCCGATGTCATCCTTTATAGTGGCCCCTTCCCCTTTTTCCGCAGATCACTCCTGCATGACTGACTTTTCGAGTGAGTCAGCTTGAATGACCCGACCAAAATATGACAGCCTCTGTTTGGCGATCTTGGCTTCAAGAGATATTTTTGGTGAGGTTCGGTCTAGGACTTTTTTCTTTTCTGTTATTTTTGCGATCCATGGGATGTGTAATAGTTGCCTCCAGTACCACAGTTCAAAGGCGTCTACCCTTCTCCTTTCTGCCTTTTTCAGAGTGCAAGTTTCACAGCCGTAAGTAGCAATTGGAAAAATTATTGTGTTGACTAATCTGCATTTGGTTGTGAGGCTGATGTCTTGTCTTTTTCAGATGTTATTCATGCCAGACATTGCAATTCTTCCCAGTGCCATACGCCTTGTGGTATCAGGGCTGCAGTCACCACTTCGGTTGATTTTAGAGCCCAGGATGATGACTCAGTATGAAATATATAATCCATACAGTTTTTGGGGGCTGACATATGAGGAGTTTAAAATGTTTTAAGTCAGGTTTCCAGATTATAGAGATTATAGATTAGGATTCAGAAGCATTCCAGACTAAGAATAATGTGGAAAACTCTTTTTCCCCATGGGATATATTTTTTTTTATTAATAGGAAGATAACAAACTAGTAAATCCCAGCTCAGGACGACCCAAAACAACTGTTTGTATCAGGGTGGAGGTATCAGCTCACCAGATGTTCCAGCAGCAGTAGCCAGCAGAACTAAAAATGAAATATTCTGGCAATTATAATTCTACACACACACACACACACACACACACACACACACACACACACACATACACTCTTTGGAATATTATATCTCTAAAGGATGCGGATGATCCATTTGCTTATCAACTTCTCAAAACACCAATTTTTCAAAGAGCTTGGCTGCTTTTTGAATTAGATCTTTGTTTAACATGCAATGTATAATGCCAGCTTGGAAAACAGCAACGGTACATTTCAGTGTGAGTTGAATGTCAGGATCCTGGAAAAGCTAATGGCCACATACATACCTACTTCATTGTTCAGATTCTGTCTCCCATTTAACAGGCCTGTACAAGATGAGCTGAATTTTCTCTGCCTTTGCACATGGAAACTGACAGCCATCGCTCATGCAAACTCCAGATATGCAGACAGAGGGAGGCTGTAATTCTACAGTCACTTCCTTGTAGTAAATTTAGAGAAGCATACTTCTGAGTAGGCAGCATAGGATTGCCCAGTTCAAATTCATGCCATTTTCAGGCTGGAGTTCTTTCTATGCTTATTTACCTAGCAATACATTTCATGGAAGAATGAACTTTCTCAATGTGTATTGAATTTCATTTTTAGCTTATGATGTCACGGAATATTAATAAGGAGTTAGCACATAATATTTGTCCACCGAGATACGCTAGTAGTCATTCTTTCTTTTAGATGGACACAAACATACATGATGTTACAGTTTGCAAAAGCCCCGTTTTTTTTTCTCTAGAAGAGATCCAAGGTTCAAGTTCCACACTACCATATCCAGATGGCCGCTAGAGGGCAGAAAAGAGATAAAGTAATTCTAGGATGCCACTTAATGCTCAGGCCTATCTTTGCAACCCAAGCTTAGCAAGGGGCATAAACTTCATCTCACTCCATTGCACCACCGCTACAATGGGAAAGTACAGGCCTGTAATTGTGAAATAGAAACAGCTATTTATTTTCTAAAGTTGCTAACTAGTATTTTACTGGTCTGACTACAGTTTCAGCTCTCTTCTGAGCAGGAAGTATAATCAGAGAAAATGGTAAATGTAATGTTCTGTGCTTATCATTTCCCTATTTTCTCTTAAGATGCAAACATCTTTCAAAGATGACTCCTTTGTATAGGCACTCCTGTTAATATTTTCTGTTGTTGTTGACGTGGTCTTCTCTACCAGGGTCAATTTTTTTTTTACTTTGAGTGACTCTTTTAAAACCTCTGCTTTTCTAACTACTGTTCAGGGATAAGGGCTCTTCTTTGGAGGAAGGCACAGTTTGTTGGTGAACCAGCTTCTTAGTTACAAATATCTCAGTCATGCAAAAAATTTAAAAAAAAAAACTTTCAAAAGAAGACTGAATATTTCCCAGAAAAGAAAGAATTCTGGTGACTCTATAGCTTTGAATAGTCATGGAATATTGCCAATCGTTGTATATGTTTGGGAACATAAATGAGCACAAGTGAATTTTGTGTGCTTCATCCCAGTCATGGGATTCACAGAGAGTAGAACCACTGAAATGACCGCTGTGAAATGGTACCTTATGTTAGGCATATATCTGAATAGTTGTTTCCATTTGAAAACATGGGAGGCATCATGCAAAAAGATCTGGACAGTTTCTTTGTCTAGCGTCCACCTAGGATTGTGTTTGTTGCCAATAAGAGCAGCTATTGTCGAGCAGCAAGAGAATCAAAATCCTCCTACATTCCCAATGAAAGTTTTTTATTGTTCAGATCAAAGTGCTTCCACGTGGACTTTGTCCCTGTTTCCTTAGAGATTAGAAGTAAGGCCGAAAGAAGCTAATGGTTTATACTGGGGGCTACAGTAGTTCATCTTTGGGTTCTGATTTATTATGAAATGTTTTTATGCTTGTTATCCATTTGGACACACACCATACCCTGTCCTAGGTATTTGTGGTGGTTGTTGCCAATACCTGAATTCTAACAAGCAGAGCCCTGGAAACTCTGGCAACTTGGACAATGGGGAGTCACTTATTCCATCCTTTTGATTGTTCTCTTAGTCCAGAGAAAGGTGCAAAGTGCTTGCCTGCTATTGTTTCCTGCCAGAAGTAAGTCCCTTCCCATACAATGGAAACAGTTATGGGTAGCCTTCACCACCTTGGGGATTATCTAAACAGTATGACTCTGGTAAAATACAAGCAAAGAGTTCAGGAGGAGTAAAAGGTGCTGTCAGACTCTTGATTTTTTTACCACCATAGACTATCACAGTTCTTCCCATACAATATTGAGAACCAGTTTGGTTGTAGTGATTAAGGCACCAGGCTAGAAACCAGGAGATTGTAAGTTCCACCTTAGGCACAAAAGCCAGCTGGGTCACTTTAGGCCAGTCCCTCTCTCTCAACCCTACGAAGGAGGCAATGACTAAGCACTTCTTAAACCTTGCCAATAAAACTATAGGGTCACTGATTTGGAAGCATACATACTACTCTTACAATGCAGAAGTAACAGGCTTCTCTCATTGTGGACAGCCTTTCCTATCCTACTCATCCACACCCACCCACATGAACATACACACATAGAAATATCCCATTTTCTACTCTGACTCTTCATCCCATAAAGGGCAAGCATCCTTTGGGTACTAATAGGTAAAGGTAAAGGTTCCCCCGCACATGCGTGCTAGTCGTTTCCAACTCTAGGGGCCGGTGCTCATCTCCGTTTCAAAGCCAAAGAGCCAGCGCTTGTCCGAGGACGTCTCCGTGGTCATGTGGCTGGCATGACTAGACGCCAAAGGCACACGGAGCGCTGTTACCTTCCCACCGTAGTGGTCCCTGTTTTTCTACTTGCATTTTTACCTGCTTTTGAACTGCTAGGTTGGCAGAAGCTGGAACGAGTAACAGGCGCTCACTCTGCTACGCAGCACTCGGGATTCGACCCGCCAAACTGCCAACCATCTGATCGACAAGCTCAGCATCCTAACTCACTGAGCCACCACGTCCCTTTGGATACTAATATAAAAGTTATATTTCAGTCCAATGCTTTCTAGGCTTTGCTCCAAAAACTCCAAAAATTGGAAGAAGACTTATCTATTCCTACAATATTCCTATTATCATTTTTTAAAGAATCCTTGTTTCTACTTCCATATTCTTATTACCCAAGAGATGTATACCATGAGAGAAGGCATCTTTATCATCTAAATCAAGGTCCCCAACCTTTTGAGCACCAGGGACCGGTTCGGTGGAGAGAGGTTTTTTCACACAGAGGGGGTGTGGATTCATGTACTGCCTGCATTCCGCAGATGGGGCTTTGCTTGTTTACACCAACCGGTTTCTGGCATGCCGCAGCCTGGTGCCGGTCGACAGACCAGGGGTTGGGGGACCCTGATCTAAATACTAGATGAGTGTTTCTGGTCAGAAAGCTACCAAATTCTGTCATAGCTTTGTTTCCTATGCCATCCTTCTGGTAAACTCGCAAGATTTGTTTTTCTTGCCATGCACTTGTATACATAATCTGAGCTAGACTGTATTGTTTCTCTGTGTCATATAATATATGTAGGTATATGCATAATTCTGTATTTATTTATTTTTGTTATATTTATGTAATCTATATTGGAGGTGGTGACCCTGTATGCAATGAAATTTAATTTTAATATATGTTGATTAGTGTACATTCAAAGTGATAATAAAGCTTTGTTGTTGTTGTTGTTGTTGTTGTTGTTGTTGTTGGGATAACTAATCCATGTCCTCATAAAGGGCTTTTGAAGTTCTTTGTTGTGTTGCATTATCCACTGACTTAGCCATTATTTCTATCCTGGTGGAGCCAGAAAGGAAGCTGTATCTTGTGCAGACACAATGGCTTGATGTTCCAAGCTCAAAAGAACTCAGTATTAATATTTTGCCTGTATTAATAAAGTATTAATATTCTTCTCACAAAAAGGACACTGAGCCATGCATTCCCTAAATTTTCATAATTAATTATTCCAAAGAAGTGACACCTGGAACCTCTCCTCTAATTAATCCTATCTTTGCTGTTACTTTTGCTCTGTTTATATAGCCTTCATTCCTGCTTTCATTGCTCCTTCTGTTGCAATTATCACCTCCCATCCCGTTTTGTTTATCTCCTTTTCAAGTGGTCCTACCTAATGTATTCTGATGAGTCAATATCAATTACTGTAACTTAATCCCTTAAGTGGGCAATCCTAATCTGTCAGGATCACAGTTAAATGCTTTTTCCTCCTTCCCTAAACATTATTAAAAAAGGGGGAGCTCTTTTTATTTCAATACATATTTAAAGCAGTTCCTTTTTAGTCTGCAAAATACTTAAGGAATATTATTTAAATTTTGCAGAGTCCATATATGACTGCCTTTGATCATAGACTGCTTTGTTTCTGATATTGTGAAATAACGTCTTTTGTTAAGTTTGTCCCATTTTTTCTTCTACCATCATTACTAATTTGGTGATCAATTATTTTAATATTGTTGAGGGCTAATGTAACATATTGGACTCTCTTAGAGAACAGTGGATAAATGCTGCTATGTACTGGGCTCATAATACCATGTGGGTTGCTGGAGCAGCTAACAGTTCTCCAGCAACCCAGACTACAAGTCTCCAGCGCCACAATTGGCTATCCCTAGGCGGCAATGGTTGCTTCAAACCTATTGGCTGCTGCCTAGGGGCTAGACTATATATTGCAGCTAGTTGCAGCCATTTGCTCAGTACAATTCTGCACGAAATAAAATATGAGTTTCCCTGTACACAGTTACCTCGTCTTCATTCCTGAGCCAAAGAACCCGTTATTTAACAAATGCTGCAAATTTATATTTGGTACTTGATATCAGGTGAGAAGCAGGATTACAATTTCATAGCTAAGTCAAGTAAAATAATCTTTATTTAGTTAATGGCCAGGACAAACAATTTTATGGCAGATAAGCTATGCTACTACTATACTATTTTTTTTCCTTTTTCAGAAAGTTTATTTTGTGTCAAAAAGTTCACAGCACTGACTATTGAGTTACATCCTACCTTCCTGGATTTGGGAACCTCACTAAGGGATATAACAAATATCTCCGGCCAAATTTTGGTGGTATGTCATTTCTGTGATTCAGTCAAACAAAGCAATCATTTGTCTTTGGAGAGAGAAATTATTTTCTTACTTTGCTACAGAAGAATAACTTTAATATTAGACTTTTGGGTGTGATTTGTTCCTACCGTAGCTGGACTATTATTCCTTGTCCATCTCTGTGCCATATGATTCATTTCAACAACTCAAGTCTCAATTCTAATTTAAACTCAAGTTAAAACCTGGAAAAGTTCTTGAAGTGAATGTCTCTATTGGCAAAAAGATTTTGATTCATGCAGTCTAAATGCTTAGATCACATCTCCACTAAAAAGTTATTTGAACTGATTTGCAAACCTGGTGCTCTCAAATTGTTTGGACATCAAGTGTCATAATTTCCAGCCCATACAGCTGGATAGCACCAGAGTGGAGAACTGGGCTATGATGGGGGAGCGTCAGCACTTTTGTTCAATCACATAGTATGGGCAGGCTGGGTGAAGTTTTTATCTTCCATAATCCTGACAATTTTTCTTAATGTGCATGTATAACCAAATTATGTATTGTTTGGATTCAGTGGTTAAAAAACAACAAGATTAAGTCTGTTCTATTTGTCCTTAAATGGATACAGGATGAAGAATCAACAATTTTGAGCAGAAGTCTTATTAACAAGTGCTCTTTAGGTGTGGGAAGAACTGTAACTTTGCCTGACATTTAAAACAGGGCTCAATTCAGTCACCAATTCTCATTTCATTTTCCCAACTCTCAACTGTGGAATTAGAAACATATGTTTCTATAACGTTCTGTTATTTTTTTCATGAAAATATGGCTTTTATCCATTAATTAGGGACATATGCCTTTGGTTAATGTAAAGGTTCCCCCGCACGTGCGTGCTAGTCGTTTCTGACTCTAGGGGCCGGTGCTCATCTCCGTTTCAAAGCCGAAGAGCCAGCGCTTGTCCGAGGACGTCTCCGTGGTCATGTGGCCGGCATGACTAGACGCCAAAGGCGCACGGAACGCTGTTACCTTCCCATCGTAGTGGTCCCTATTTTTCTACTTGCATTTTTACGTGCTTTCGAACTGCTAGGTTGGCAGAAGCTGGGATGAGTAACAGGCTGTTACTCTGTTACTCACTCTGTTACGCGGCACTCAGGATTTGACCCGCCAAACTGCCAACCTTCTGATCGACAAGCTCAGCGTCCTAACCCACTGAGCCACTGCGTCCCTTTGGTTAATGTAAAGAACCATATATTGATCTTCTGAGATGCAGGGGATTATGATGGAAAATGAAATAATGGATATAATTTGGGTTATCTAAGTAATGTCTATGTGCTAGGATGCTGCTTTTGGACTCCTTCATTGTACTTCTTGTTCCCTGAAATCGGTGTCTGTTATTAGAGATGTGTGAGAAAAATCTGCTGGGTTTCTATGCAGACAACAAGAAATATCATTTTGCTATTATAATGGAACTTTTTTCCCCATTTCCTAGGAAAACCTGTGACAATAGCAATGACCCTTGATGTTGCTAGTATTTCCAGCATTTCAGAAAGTGATATGGTAAGCAAATAATCCCTACTGTGCATATAAGGAAATAGAACTGCATAGTTTACTACTGCAGCTTTGAGAATATGAAGTCCCTTAGACTGCTAATATTTTGCAATCCAGATTGACCCAGAATTAAGTTCCATCACTCTCTAGTAAGTGTACTTAGCACTGAAGAAGGACAGTTTGAAAGTAATTTCATGGCTTTAATAACATTATTTTAATTCCCTCATTTTTTAAAAATAACATTGGGCATTTATATAAGTGGCAGAGAGAGCATTTAAGTGAAGTGGATTTTGTTTCACATTCTGCATTTGAGGATCACGCTTCATTCTATCATGAGGAACTTTTTTTTAAAAAAAGTATTTTATTAATTTTCTATTATTACAATTCATTAGTGCTTAATGAACAACTTGTTGTCTGGGTTAATTTTTTGCTTAGTAATAATAGAAGTTAAGTTCTTACTCTCTGTCTATCTCATTTTTTCAGCCATTGATAAAATAAGTTCCATGTCTGAAAATGTTCTGTCTCTTCTTTTTCTTTGATTCTCAATGTAAGTCTATCCATTTCAGCACAGCACAGTATTTTCTTGATTATCTCTTCATCCAATGGTATTTTTTTCATTTTTCCAGTGCTGGGCAAATACAATCCTTGCTGCTATTAATAATGTAATGTTAAATATACACTTTGTTTATCAAATTTTTCTGGAATTATACCTAATAAAAAGTTCAGGTTTAAAATCTATGTGTTTCCCTAACATCTTATGTATGTATTTTTGCCCAAAGGATTTTTGCTTTAACACATGTCCAGCATGTCTACCACAGGTGATAATATGTACCAGGATTTTGATTACATTTCCAGCATTTACTAGACACATTTTTAAACATTTTGGCTAATCTGACAGGTGGAAGATGCCATCTATAAAACATTTTATATAAGTTTTCTTTATACGAAGTTGCCGTTGTCAATTTATAGTTTCTTTCCCAAAGATTTTGCCATTTCTCTAATTCTATATTGTATCCAAAAAAATTTGCCCATATTATCATTGTTTCTTTCACTTGTTTGTCTTCCATTTTCAAATTCAATAAGAAGTTATACAATTTCTTAATCAGTATTTCATCAGAAGTCAACAACACCGGACTTCCAGTTTGCCACTGCGGCACCTGCAGATGCAGGAAGGCGAGCTCTGTGTTCCGCACCCGAATTCATCCCACTGGGGGACCCTGGAAAGGGTTGAAAGTCGCCCTGTAGGGGCGACAAGCAAGGAAGGGACCCCTGTGTGCTCGCAGGAGGGTGGAAACTCTTCCGCTTGATCCAGGGCAGCTCTCCAAACCAGCGGAGGACCAAGACCAGCCATAGCAATATGGCTCGTCACTAAGCTGCTGACAGCTGAAATCAAAATTACTACCAAGCACCTTTAAAACAATGTGGATGAAACTGGGTGAGATCTGATCTTCTCTTTAAGTCTTTAAATATCTTTTCCTATAAAAGCTGCCCAAAGTACTTTTCCCCCTGTGAGGAGAAAGGGAAGGGAATTTCTTCCCCACCCTCTAAGAACAGTGGCGACTAACTACCCAGGAGAAACAGAGCAACGATTAAATGCAAATAGATAAGATGTGTATTTAGAATATTAGATTTTGTTATGAAAAGGGAAAAAGGAAGAAGTTGAGATAAGGGAAACTTTGGTTACCTACAGCTTGGAAATTATAAATACCAAATGTTAATTTGAATATTGATGGGAAATTAAAGCTTGGGAAAAAAGTAATAACAAGACATTGATTGTATATAAGGATTGAATGTAAACACAATTAAGATATATATAAGCTAAAAATTATTGAAAATTTAACAAAGATGGTTTTACTTAGTTGATAATAATAAGAACTATACTAGCTTAATATGCGATAGTAGATATTAAGGGAAAAAGAGAGGAAATATCTGATGTTGTAACTTGAGATTTGTACTAAGGATTTATGTATGTTATTGAATTATTGACTACCCAGCCACCATGTTGCTTTTTAAATGTTTAATTGTAAAATTAGAAAACTAATAAAATATTAGAAGTCAACAACATATGATCAAACATTGTCTGGTCATTATAAAAATTTATATTTTAACATCTTTATCATACCTCGATTGCATTTGCAGTTGAGTTCACCATGATAAGTCAATACCCTGATCTTCTAACTCTTGTTTAGATTTTAATTTCCCATCTGTATTCAAAATATCCTTATATGTTAGAATTTTCTCAAATTTAACTAAGTTTGGGTGAACAAATGCTTCCATTGTTGATAGCCATCCTGGGATTTTCGTATAGATTTTAGTTTTATCTTTTCCCATACAAATAATAATGCATTTCTTATGTAATGGTTTTGGAAATATCTATGGATTTTATTCTTTTCATACCATAAAAATGCATGCCATCCAAATTGCAAGTCATGTCCTTCTAAATATAGCAACCTTTTGTTTCTAAGGGATATCCATTCTTTTAACTGTTAGAGCATGTGCGTGGTAGTATAAGACCCAATCTGGTCGTACAAATCCTCCATTTTCTTTAGCTTCTTGTAGCATTTTCAGTTTAATTCTGGCTTTCCTTCCTTGCCAAATAAATTTCAAGATCATTTATATAAGTGGTAGAGAGATCATTTAAGTGAAGTGGATTTTACTTCATGTTCTGGATTTGAGGATCATACTTCATTCTATCATGAGGAACATTTTGTCCACACCTCAGGGGAATTGGTACAAATTCTGAGTGGACATTGGGAGTGTGATGTAACAGGTCAGGCAAAACAGTTCACTAAAATCTCTCAAAGGTCTGAAGTACTGCTACTGATTATGCATGAGATTTTATTTTTAAAATTTCATAATACAGAAACAATGGGATATCAATGTTGCTTTAGGGCTCATTCAAACCCTTCCAGCTGTATCTTGATGACAATTCACTAGCCATTCTTGACAGACATATCTTCA
This sequence comes from Vipera ursinii, assembly GCF_947247035.1. Lineage (NCBI taxonomy): Eukaryota > Metazoa > Chordata > Lepidosauria > Squamata > Viperidae > Vipera > Vipera ursinii. Next base: position 204,817,134 of record NC_139512.1, read on the forward strand.
TCTCCTCTATCTTATCCCTAACCCACAGCTGAAGCCCCTTGGCTTTCTCTTCAACTAATTCAGTCTTATAGTGTTGTCTTCTCTCTTTTTATAGTATAAACCTTGCCACATTCATTACTGTGTGTTTAGTAATAACCAGGGGGCTGATTATACTGTGTTTGGCATCTTTTTGGCTCTACTGAGCTGTTACAGGGAGTCTCCCACCCCTCTCTGACTGTTTTAATTTTGGCAGAGGACGCAACAGCCACTAAGCACCCATAGTGAAGCACAGGTTGGGCACTTTATTTACACAAAGAGATCAGTCATGGGGTGGGTGGGAGTTGCACCATCTGATCTGTGAATGGGAGCTTCCTGGGGGAAAAAAAGAGATTCCCACCTATTCACAGATTTTTTTTATCTGTCTCAACCCTCCCTCCCTTTCCTCCATGACAGCAAGGTGATTGGAAAATGTACCAATCACTTTCCTTAACTTCTGAACTGTAACACTGTTTGAAAGGAAAAATAGAAAATGGCTGTGAGGACTAGAGCCAAATAAAGATATTTTATTTCTTTATTGCTGCTGAATGGACCAAATGAAGAGGTCTCCTTAGAAGAGGTGCCTGCTTCCTTGGCCTGGGGGATATAGGTTTTTCTACTCTTTTTCTGCATAAGACTTGTTTAGTCATAGACCAATTTATTATATTCAATCAATCAAGAAAACCTCATCCATGGAAGCGTTATATTGTTTAGTGAAAATCCTAATTGAGACATGTCATGTGTATCTAAATACCCCAGCATTTAGACTCAGGAAGGAAAGATTTCCCCCCAACCTCCATAAGTCTGTTTCATGGGAATATCTCAGAGTTATTTTTGATCCTACTACATCTATGTTTGTTTATGATGATGCTGTTATTGTCACTAACAATAACAGCATCTTATCTTTATTTCATTGCTAATTTGTTTATGATTTAGTTTGGGGAGTACGACATCCAGAATGGTACCAAACAGTTCCATGAAACAAAATGGCTGACACTTTCAGATTTGAAATGTTGGAGGTATCATCTTAAAGTAAAACGCTCTGGAGATGAGGGTGACATATACATTGGAAAAATCCAAAGCCAATAGCCTTGCCTTTAAAACACCACATTTTTCAGCCTAAAGACAGTGCCAGGTAGAAAGTTGTGATCTAATGAGGTTTTGAACCTACAGGAAACATTAGATAGCTTGACATAATCTTTCATGAAGCTAACTTTTCTGATACATCAGAGCTATTAATCAACAAATGATTTCTGCATCCAGTAGTGATTCTTATTGTATATCATGTGTATTGTCCAGGTCTCACATAGAACATTATATAGATGTATTCTAGATCTAGATAAATAATTGAAGTATAAATGACTCAGGGGATTTCACCTTCATTGCAGGGATTAATAATTCACTGCACTGAAATGCATAACAGTGAATTATCTCAGTCATTTAGGTAAACAGGTTTTCTTCCTCACAGCACGAAGATAAAATCTGGAAGTCCACAGTGTGTCTTCGGTAGTTAAGAGTTACACGGTGAATGCTTTTTCTTTATGCAAACATGCATACAACTGTATGTGTGCACGTGTGGGTGGGTGTGCGCACACGTGTGTGTGTGTGTGTGTGTGTGTGTGTATTTTATTGATATTTTAAAATTATAATTGATTTTTTTTCTCAAAATCATTAAAATTAATAGTGGTTATTTACAGGTTTATGTATAAATATTCATGATGCCTAATAATCTACCATTTTAGTTTTATAGTTTTATTCATGTTTTGTGGTACTTAGTACTGTATGCAATTTTGGTTTATGACCATAGATAAATATTATCTTTATATAAAATATTATTTTTGTATAAAATCTGTACAAAAACAATTGTACAGAGAAGGAAACTATTTAAGGAAAAAAAACTAAACAAGTTTTTGTAAACAAAGAAAAACCAAAGAAAACAAAAGGAGATTAACTAAAAGAAAATCTAATAATAAAAATACAAAACAATTCACATTTTAAATTGTCATAGGTGTTCTACAATTTTAAAGTCTTAATTCATACAAAATAATCCACACACACCATTAAAATTTCATTTTCAAATAATAAATTGAGCCTAGATCATAAACCTGTAAAACAACCTACTGATTTTTTTCAGCCAGTACTGAAGTAAAATAAAACTTGATATTTGAATGCTTCATATTTGACTTGAACCATGACGACCTAAAAATGTAGACAGACAAAAAGATTCATCCACACCCAGATTGTATCTGCCTCAAAGGTATGAATTTAAACAATGTTGGGTAGTTATCCAATGGTATTTATGGCCTGGAACAGTACATAAATAGCCCTTTCATTGGAGGTTTTTTTTTTAAAAAACCAGAGTCTGGATAATTATCTATAAGGTCTCTTGCTGTTGATTCCAATAGAGTGCAAGCAGTTGGACTGGGTGACCTCTTATGCCCCTTCCAACACTATGGTCGTATAGACAAAAAGAAAAAAGAAAGAATATAGAGCAATTTGAGAACTACATAGCTCAGCATGGGTACCTATAAATAGTGCTTATTAAGACAAGGGACAGAATTTCTTAAATGTTTAATGTTAATTCTGGAGAAAATGATGGAACCATTTCTTGCTGAAAGACCTTGCCTAGTAAATTTTATTCAAATTACAAAAATCACAGTCTTGATTCTCCTGATTCACCATCCTTCCTAGGACTATACTGCAACAATATATTTGCGGCAACGCTGGACCGATCCCCGTCTGGTTTTTCGGGGAAACGGAAGTTTTACTCTGGACGCCCGGCTGGTGAAATACCTATGGGTACCTGACACATATATTGTGGAGTCAAAAAGATCTTTCTTACATGAAGTTACAGTAGAGAATCGGCTTATAAGGTTGTTCTCTAATGGGACTGTCTTATATGCTTTGCGGTAAGTCTTGCTTGCCTTCTGATACACCAGTTCTGCACAAGGGTCTATAAACAGATGCTTAGTCCAGTAAGATGAAGTTATAGTTGGAGAACGGATGGGCTGGTTGGAAACGTGTGGCTGAACTAACTTTGAAAGGAGTTAACTTTCCCCTAAAGGATCATGTTTGATGCTCCATCAATGTTCTTTTGCATAGAGTGCTTGTAACAGCTTGGGTTGGCTAGGTCCTACCTGGGTAAAAATAGCTTGATTTCCACAATCTTACATCTTCTCATCTAGATTACTGCAGTCAATACTAGTGATGGGAAACTCCTAACTTGGTTCTGCTAATGTGTCATACTCATCCACCCACCCCTAAATAAAAAAGAAGCAATTCATATTCATTTTTATATAAAAATATAGTCTAACCATATGCATGATCTCCAGGATCTATTGTGTGGCACTTATGTGGAAGCTGCACTAGAGCACACCCCATTCTTGCACAAAGTCAGCAGTTTGTGTCTAATGTTCTAATATCTTGGGTCCTCTTATTTTTGTAAGTGAAGCTATCTAGATGCATGATAACCATCAAAGGAAAGTCTCAAAGATGCTTTTTTCCAAAAGGCAACTGGACTCTTGATTCTTTTCCCCCCGAAAACATTGCGCTTCTCATAAAAGTGGTTTCTTCAGCTCTAAGTTAGAACTGAAGAGGATTCTTGGATGAGAAATGAAACATTTTCAAAGAAAAAAACCAAGGAAGTCCAATTTTGGAAAAAGCACTTTTGGGACAACTATGACATGGAAGATTGAGAATCTCCATAGAGATCAAAGGAAAGTGTAACTTGCAGTTACAATAAGTATTAACAGTTGCTTAATCTTAAAAGCAGAAACATTGCCATCTATGGACTGCTATGAAGAATACAGATGCCCCATAATCAACAGAAGTCAAAAGGCATGATGAAAATTCTTTAATTTCACAACATATAGACAGATATAACCATAGTTTCAATTGGGAAAATGTGACAATCTTAGAGCAGGCCAAATCCAAAAATGCCAGGGAATTTCCAGAAGCCTGGCACTCTGACAAATCAGCCATCAATAGACACATAGACATTAACAACGTCTATAGACTATGCAAAAGAGACAACCAGCCCAAAAGGGAACAAAAAGACTCCAGCAACTCCCCAACAGTAATCAGCACTCAAATCAGCATAGATTAACTCCAAGGTCACCTTCAGACCAACAACCAAGTAAGCAATACCCCAATCAAGAAACTGCCAAAGAGCCATTAGTAAACAGCCCAAAGAATCCCTAAGTCTGCTCCCATCCACCCAGACAGGCAAGACACCAGAATATAAAACGACAGCAAACAGCACCCCTTACTATCCTGATGATGTTACCTAGTTTGGGCAATGAAACGTTTGCAAGAAAACAAGCAAGCTCAGAGGGCACCAAGGACATTCCCCCCCACCACAATAATAAATATCCAGGTGGCTTCTTTCTTTTTGCAGAATCACCACCACTGTTGCATGTAACATGGATCTTTCCAAATATCCACTGGATACACAGACCTGTAAGCTGCAGATGGAAAGCTGTAAGTATCTCATTCTAGAGGAAAGTGAAGATTTTTTTCCTTCTGTCTGGTCTGAGTTGTTAACCCATAATTAGATTACCAATTTGAACATCTCATTTGTATTTTTGACTGTAAAGGTTTCCACTTATCCTTTTAATTATGGAATTATTTAAAGATTTTTCACTTCATTCTAATGTTACAGAAAAGCATGGAAAGAGCCGTGCCATATTCAACTAGACGGGCCAACACCTTGACTTTACACCAATCTCTATGCATTCAGCTTTTATGAATGGGCTTGTTATGTGCTGGAAAACTTTGCTGACATCTACCTAAAAATAAGCTAAATTGGGGGCAAGTGTTCTTTTGTTTTGCATCATTCCATATTTTTCAGCTTCTTACGGTCTTGGAAGCCTCTTTCAGGAAATGTGACAGATATGGCAATAGACTTCCATCCACAGAGTAACATTTCTTGACTTTGGATGAGGGCATTCAATAGTCTTTTACTATCATTGTTAAAGTTTTACAAAACACGGCCCTGTAATAGTTCTCCCCTGTTCAGAGCTACTATTATGGGAGCAAGTTCTCTAGAATTGCCACCACAGCATTTTGGGGTATAATGAAGAGCATTGATTGATGCTGAAAATTAAAAAAGCTTCTGCTTCTATAATATACTGGTTTGAAAGATGACTTCCATTTCAGTCAAGTAATCCTCATGTGGTCAGTATCAATGTAACACTCATGACCCATTGCAGGATCTGCAATTGAAACAAAACAGCAAGTAAGGAACTAAGGAAATGTCTTAAGGAATTCAAATGTAATGAAGGAAATTTTGTCGTTCCACATAAAAATAACTCAACAATTGTTAAGATACAGGAAGATTAGGCAAGTAAAGCAACAACCATTCTTGGAGGGGCTCCAAATCACCATGTCTACTTATCAATTGGCCTCTTACTATGATATAGTTAATCAGTAGATTAGTTAGGGTTCAGCAAAGACAGTAATTTGGACCTGTGACTTCAGAGGAAGATTGGGACATTTCTGTGAGCTATGACCCAGATAAGATACAGGATAAATCTATTACTTGTAAATCTTTCTAAAACTGATTTAATTTCCTTTGGGATGAAATATAAGTGGACCAAATATCCAGATTCAGAGCATTTGTTGTACTTTAACTATACTGACTGACCTTTATTGACAGAAGTGGTACATAGTGTGTGTCAGAGCTAGATTAGAACTTCTAGTCATCGGAACACTGCCTAGCATCGATCTAAAGTCTTCTCATGACTTGGGGAGTTTTGAAGTCCTTTGAGCTTGTTGATCAGAAGGTCGGCAGTTTGGTGGGTCGAATCCCGAGTGCCGCATAACAGAGTGAGCGCCTGTTACTCGTCCCAGCTTCTGCCAACCTAGCAGTTCGAAAGCACGTATAAATGCAAGTAGAAAAATAGGGACCACTACAGTGGGAAGGTAACAGCATTCCATGCGCCTTTGGCGTCTAGTCATGCCGGCCACATGACCATGGAGACGTCCTCGGACAAGCGCTGGCTCTTCGGCTTTGAAACGGAGATGAGCACCGGCCCCTAGAGTCGGAAACGACTAGCACGCATGTGCGGGGGAACCTTTACCTTTACCTTATTTCACTTTAGTACGTCACTTTTTAAAAATCTGAACAAGGAAGATGGAACAAAATCTTGTCAACTTTTACTTTAACCTGAGAAATTACAAACTTGCTGCATGTGCAAGAACATTTCCTTAGTAGCTAGCTAGCTAGCTGAGAGTGAGAGTATTTTAGGAAATAGCAATAGCACTTAGACTTATATACTGCTTCACAGTATTTTACAGCCCTCTCTAAGGGGTTTATAGAGTCAGCCTATTTCCCCAACAATCTGGATCTTCATTTTACCGATCTCGGAAGGATGGAAGGCTGAGTCAACACTGAGCTCTGTCAGGATTGAACTCCTGGCAGTCAGCAGAGTTAGCCTGCAATGCAGCATTCTAACCACTGCACCACCATGGCTCTTAATCAGCTCAATCATAATCCAGAAAAAATACACAAGTGACTATTAAATTGACATTATCTGACAGATTTTCTGCCACTGGGCTGAATCTGAAATTGTATTACTTGCAATATTACAGTATTAGGCCACAAATTTTGTTCCAGAGGAGGCCAATGATCCTGATCCCCATTCTTCTGTTGGTCTAGATGTATTATTTATACCATTTTTGATAACAACGTTACAGCTAAATTTAAGCAGCGTTGCTTGAACATCATCTGTCTGTCTGTCTATCTATCTATCTATCTATCTATCTATCTATCTATCTATCTATCTATCATCTAGCTAGCTAGTTACTTTTTAACCACCCATCTGCCTCACACAAGGGCCCTGGGCAGTGAATAAAGATCATTCTGATCCTTAGTAGCTTTACTTGTTACATGCCACATTTTCACCTAAGGGATTTTTAGCACATTTCATCCAAGTAGCATGGTTTTCCAACTGTGTTAGCACTTTGTGACTTTGCCACTAATTTTTCATCTTTAAATATGTCCCAAAGAGGTGGCATTTTCATCTCTTATGTTGCATCTATTACAGCCTTTTGCATATGGAGCGGAAGTACTTTTTCATCCTCTTATTAATTGATAATATATACCCACCTCAACTGTTATGTATGCAGGCACCTGCATAGTAACAGCCGCCAGGGGGCGTTGGCCTGAACGGTTTTCGGCGGGAAACCCAGTTTCGGTGGGAAACCTAGGGCCAACCCCATTGGCTGTCCGCTTACCTGGCCGGGTATTTAAGAAGGCCAGATAACCCTCAGTCCCCAGTTCACTACCCCCTTCCAATAAAGAGCTGAACTCACACACCGGCTGGCATCTCTTCCTTGCGTCGGACCCACTACACAATATTAACTGCTTCTATTTCCTTTCTGACATTTTCTCAATGCTTCCTGCTTGGACACACACATGAAGCCTCAAGAACTTGAAGACTTTTCTCTTTCTTCTTCTCTGTAACATGTTCAATAATTACTTAAATCTCATTATATGAGGGCCAATTTTTAGTTCCCAGCTACTAGACTGAAGTTCCAATGGAAGTCACTATTATTTTCACATTAAAATCCTATTAGTTTGCATGATTAATTTTATTTACAATGCAGAAAACTAAAACAGTAATGACTAATTTTCTTTTTAATATGTACCTGGTTTTAGCATTAAAAAAAGATTGGCACAGAAAAGAGAGAAAATAATTGGTTCCCCTACCAAACTTGCATGTAATATTATTCTTATTAAACTACATGCACATTGCCAACAAGAGAAGCCAGTACGATAAATGTCTAGAATTAATGCAATTTAAATATACTAAATGAACAATCTCTAGATGAAAAACAAGTCATTTATTACATAGTTTCCCTAAGTAACTGCAGCTATCACTATTATGAGGTAGGCAGAAATTTTAAAAAAAGAGATTTGGATAAATTGTACTAGGAGAATAAAAACCTCCTGTAGTATTAGATACTTGATTTACTCATGTTTGCCTAGGGTAAAACACAGTTTCTCACTGTGGGATATTCATCAGGGCTTTTTACATGACAATATTGTCTTTTTTATTGAATGACAGATCCACACATAAATTACCAAGAAACTAAAGTATTTGCTTGTTTATTGCACTCTGATTTTAGGAGAGCTGTGCACCTCTTAGATTTTGCAATGATTTATGTCTGAGGAATGAGGGAAGGGGCAGGCTTGTCCCAATGTCTGAATTGGTTAAACAGTTGCATCCTAAGCCTTTATTTATTTTGCTATAGAAATAGCTGTTTTAGATGGATAGGGAGTTTCATTCAAAGTATTTATCCTCATTATTAAGAGGGCAAAAGCTACAGTATGAAATGGACTACAAATCTCTGTCTCTGTCTTGGAACAAAAATGATGACATCTGTAACAATTATATGGATGCTCTGTATTTTCAGGAGAGGCTCCTGGGGGTGGGGGTGGGCGGGAGGGAGGGGAAGGAAGGAAGGGGAAGGGAGGGAGGGAGGAATGAAGGATATTTCATATGACAAGGAAAACTGGCAGTCCTCTTTCTTCCCTTGTTGTTCTAGCCTAATTTTCATAGGCAGCAACTCAGCCAAGTGATTCATTAGGGGTGCATTCCTATACCAGCTAAAAATCAGAACTGAGCAACTTTCTATTCATTTGCTCTGAAGCAGCAAGGGTTGGAGGAGCTATTAAAGGTGCCATGCTAAAGGAGGCAAGGGAAATATAGGAATCATCCTGCAAGAGATTGGCAATCAGGGAGAACTCTAGGACATCATAATTTATAACCTTTGAATCAAGGAAAGGTATAGAAGAGATAAAAGAACATGACAGCTCCTAGACCCAATCAGCTAGGAGATTCAAGGAGGAGTTATTCCAAGACTCAGAAAGAATGCATGGAATCTATTTGCATTTTGTGTTTTCCATTTTTCTATGAAATTTTGAAGAATTTTTTTAATATAAAAATCGATTTTTTATCGATTTTCCAATGTTACAATAATATCTTTGAAAAGCAACATGGTATCTGGGTTACAATAGTTCCATTTCATACAAATACATATTATTACAAATCTCCAGTTTGTTGTAACCAGAATTTCCTCTCTTTTTTACTTTAATACATATTATCTCTTATCTAAATTAACATACTTCTTACTGTTATCCATCAGTTATTTAGTAGTTTTCTTACATTTGTCAATACTTTTTGTATATTTTATGTTTTAACATTCCATCTTTAAGACATCAAACACCTTATATACTTTTCCAACTTTAATTTTGCATTGATATTAAAGTTAAACATTTGAAGTTTCTCATTTTTATATTTCTAGGTGACCTCCCTTCCCTTTACACAATTCTCTTCAATACCTAGTAATATAAATACACTTCTTATCTATCTCATTTCCATATCAACAAGTTGGTAATACAATATAATATTCTTGTTTTCATTATAGTTTCCACATATTGAAAATTAGCTAAAATTTCTCCCATTTCAACATTTAATACATCCTTTCATATCACTACATCCAAGTATATTAATTACATTATATCATTCTTAACATATATACATCTTAATCAATTTCATTTAAACAGCTCAATATTTCAACTGATAATATTCATACCTCTGAGTTATTTTTTTAATTAACCAACATTTTTATCTACTCATCATAACAATCTCTCATAATCCAAGTACAATCCTGTCTATTTTAGTATTTTACATTTCAGGCCTCTTAAACATGTCCATTCTTCTTCAATCTTATTTTTGCTTTTTTCCTTTGTCATATCATTTTTCGCTTCTTTGCTTCAGGGTCATCAAAGAATTCTTGTGTTATTGTATCATATTGAAGTGACCCTCCAAACTTCCTTTTTGAAGGGTTGAGGGGTCTAATAAAAGCACCAAATCTTCTCATTATTTTCACCTCTTGATATAATTGTCCTGAATGGTATAGTTTTTCTTCCATCTGTTTCTCATTTTGATCTTCAAATGTCTGTGCTTGTTGAGTAGTTAATTATTCTGTCAATGTATTTGATTGTTCAGTTTTTTCTGTTATGTTCTATTCCGATAAATTATTAGTTGTAGTCACGATTTGAGTTTGCTTCTCCAAGACGCTTTCTAGTTCCCCCCCCCCCAAAAGCTCTTATTTCATCACAGGCTGTAGACAGGAACTGATAATTTGGTAGGTTATTTTCATCATAGCATAGATTTGTTTTTGTATTCCTTCCATGGTGGAGTCTCACATCTGGTGTTCAAGATTAGTCTTATCTTGTTTTTCTAAGGAATCAGCCAAGTCTCTTCTCTCTCTCTCTCTCTCTCTCTCTCTCTCTCTCTCTCTCTCTCTCTCTCTCTCTCTCTCTCTCTCTCTCTCTCTCTCTCTCTCTCTCTCTCTCCTGTCAGATTGCAATTTCAGGTTTAGCCACAGGGTGTCACCCAAGTGCTTAGAAAATTCTTTTCTTTCCTTTTAGGGAACTACCTGTTAATCTCTTTTCAATTATTTCTTCTTTTTTTATTATTATTATTACATTTATATCCCGCCCTTCTCCGAAGACTCAGGGCGGCTTACAAGTTTAGCAGTAGCCTTCATTCTATGTATATGCCTGCTTGTTAGGGCTTTCACACACACCCCAAGCGGCATTATTGCAAAGTCAGCTTATTGCCCCCAACAATCTGGGTCCTCATTTTACCTACCTCGGAAGGATGGAAGGCTGAGTCAACCTTGAGCCTGGTGGGATGCGAACCTGCACTAATTGCAGGCAACTGGTGTTACTTAAGGAGGCATCAGCCCACTGCTCCACTAAGGCTCTTTTCTGCTCTTTTAGAAGAGCAGAGCCAAATTTTCAAATAAGAGTAGGAAATGAGGAGTAGGTAGTCAAAAGCTTTTAGTCCACAAGTTATAAAGTTCTAGTTGAGGTCAATTCGTTTTTTCAACTTTTTTTAAAAACACCCCTGGAGGCTTGAACTCCCCCCTCCCTCTCCACAGGGGGGAAAGTACTTAGCAGCTTATTTAGGTGAAAGGAAGAAGATTGGAGTATAAGAGAGGAATCTTACCCAGTCTCTTCCACATTGCTTTAATGTTGCCTGGTAGTAAGTGTGACTTCAGCTGTCTGCAGCCTAGTAACCGGCCATGTTGCTATGGCCGGTCTTTCGTCCGCCGGTTCAAAGGGAATGCAGGCACTAATGGGGGAGTTGCAGCTCCCCCGTGTTTCTTGCTGGTCATCCCTCCAGGGTGACTGTTCGGCCCTTTTAGGACCCCCCACCGATGCAAAACTGGATGTGGAAGATAAGAGCCATCCTCCAGACGTCCATAATGGCGGTCGGTGTTGGCAAACCGGAAGTCCGAAATTGTGAAGAATTTTTACTTTGAGGAATTATTTTTTTTATTTTTTATTTTAATTCCATTTATATCCCGCCCTTCTCCGAAGACTCAGGGCAGCTTACAAGCTTAGCAGTAGCCTTCATTCTATGTATATGCCTGCTTATTAGGGCTTTCACACACCCCCAAGCGGCATTATTACAAAGTCAGCTTATTGCCCCCAACAATCTGGGTCCTCATTTTACCTACCTCGGAAGGATGGAAGGCTGAGTCAACCTTGAGCCTGGTGGGATGCGAACCTGCACTAATTGCAGGCAGCTGGTGTTACTTAAGGAGGCATTAGCCCACTGCTCCACCAAGGCTCTATGTCTATACCCTTGAAGATAAATTTCTTGCTAAATGCAACCATTGTTGTTGCTCCATCTTAAACTTACAATTGGTTTGATAATTCTCCTCTTCCAATGGATAATCAGTCTGAATTAATTACCATGAGCTGGCTTGAGATCATTATCTGCACTCATGGAATACTGATTGCCCACTCCTCTCAAGATAAAGGCAGCATCCAAAAGTAGGAGTTGCTGAGGTGGGCTGGTGGAAGTGGACTTCCCATCTCTTCTGAATCCAATTTAAAATGCACCTAAGTTTGTGGTATTCTTGGCGTCCTGTGAAAATGCTTCTCTTGCAGATGTTTCATTAATTGGCTAGGTACCATCATCACTGCAGTGCACTGATAATGAATCATCTGCAGGAAGACAAACAAGCTCACAGAATATCAAAAAGCCCAACAACTCAACCTTGAGCCACATATATTCTCCACTATGGTACTGAATACTCTGGAAAGTTACAATTGATGTCAAGGAAAGAACATGGGTATGCTTGCATGTTTGCAAGAGTAAGGTTCTCATAAAATTGCTAATTGGCTTTTGTTCTTTTTTGCCAATAGCTGGGATGATCCTCACCAGTACTCAGCTCCTTAATGACCTTTTCCTCTTTTTAATGTTATCACTAGGGGGATATGATGAAAATGATGTACGTTTCATGTGGCTGAGGGGAAATGATTCTGTCCATGGCCTTGAGAATTTGCGACTCTCACAGTACACAGTGGAACATTTTTACACGCTTGTAACCAGGTCGCATCAAGAAACAGGTAACAAATCAGCAGTGGAAGTCAAGGTGGTGTGGAGAACAAGATTTATGTCAGATATGCCTATTTTTGGTGCCCTAATCACCCCTGAAGCTTTCTCTGACAATGACAGTACAGTTTGTACAAGGCATTTGCTGACTAAAGTAGCCTTAGAGCTGGAAGGAAAAGATACCCAATCCCAACAACACAAGAGAGAATGCTGTAACACTGAGAACTAATTGATGGCACCATATTATCATATCCCATAATCTTGCCTCATAATTTACCAGAATTTCTGCCCTGCCCTGAATTGCCAAATCCTCACAGTGGATCTTTTTTATAATAGCCATTTTGGCACCCAGTATGCCAAAAAATCTGTCTTGGTATTTGTATATGGCCTAGCTGATTCACTGCAAAGATTTTTCTGTGATAGGGTAATTCTGGCTTGGTTGCATTGCATGAGCTTTGATTCTGATATCAGGTGCTTCATCAACGTTTGCGGAAGGACTCTTCTTGAATCCACGTGATTTGGAGGTGAACATTGCAATAAATACAGCATGTAGAAAGGCTCCATTCTGGGCATCCAAAATTTAGGGTGGGCTCTTTGGTTTGCTTGTGGCTTGTCATCTTTTCTCGCTTTACATGCCATGCTGAAAACAGCACTGACAATAATGCTAAACTTAAGGCTAATATCACATTTTAGGAGATGTAGGCAATAGATCAACAAGCCTTCTGTTCTACCCTGGTTGCATGGCTGTTGTGATGGTAGCCTCTAAGCTATTTTTAAGCCAATTGGCTGTCACGGACATCTCAGTTTGACAGCCAAGGGTTCCTCTGGAGGGTAAAGGAGAGATTTATGAAATGGTCTTCAAAACTCTCCTCTCATTTTGCTGATCATTTACAAGGAGAAAACCAGTGCCAGCAAAGCCAAGGAATATGAACTAGTTCTGCTCTGCTCCCTCTGTTTCTGCAAGACACCGTATCAAAATCATATGCTCAGCCTTTACAGTTTACGCTACCTTATATTATTATGTCACAAGGACCTTTGGAGTAATCTAGTGCCTAGTGAGAAGTAGCACATTACTTCCTTCTCTGAAAGAACAATAAAGAATATATTATATTTTTTCTTTCTTGGACCAGGTATTTATCCAAGACTAGTCTTGCAATTTGAGCTCAAGAGAAATATCCTTTATTTTATTCTGGAAACTTATGTGCCAAGCAGTCTACTTGTCATTTTATCTTGGGTTTCTTTCTGGATCACCCTGGATTCAGTTCCTGCAAGAACATGTATCGGTAAGTGACAGAAAAAAGACTCACTTGTTTTACGCAGGGCTTTTTTTCTCATAGAACGCTCAGAACGGAGTTCCGGCACCTTTTTTGGATGGAACCTTGTAGGGTAGGGGAAGGCGGGTTGTATGACATGTGTGAGTTCCGGCACTTTTTTCTTTTACAAAAAAAGCACTGGTTTTACGGATGCAAAAATGAGAGGTGGACTGAGGAAAACTTTGCTTAGATAAAAACACAGATTGTGTTACATGTAAGAATTAAAACATTATGCTAGCAAAATGAATACCCACCAGAATTTCATATTGGTGGAGTTTCCATTTCCCCCCCACATTTTGGATGGGAAGTTGTAGAGGCATTCATTATTTGATTTTGCATCTGGAATGTAAAAATGATAGATATTGCATGATTCATATTGGATGCCATCACCTGATGATTTTGATTTTGGCATGGTTTATATGTAGAATCTCATAAGCTATAAATTGCCCAACATCACTGACAGGGTATCTGAAAAAGCAGTATTGGATAAAAAAACATAAAATAAAAATCTTAAAATGCTATTCTATGTCAATCTTAAAGCAACATCAAAATATGGGCTATTATGTTTTTATATTTTACACTGTCTTCTGAGGATGCTCAAGTGTTTTGGAAATTTATTATCAGATATTTTTCAAGCAGATGATTAGTAATAGGGTGTCAACTCACTGAAAAATTCAAATTTCACAAAAGACGTATCTCCCATCACTACATTATTGTTCATCATGAATGTTCTCTGTAATATTAAGAATATAATGTTCTAGGATATCCTTTTCCTTCATATGAGAAGGAGTAAAATTCAATAATGCCCTTGCACATGCTATACTTATTCCAAGACCCTTTGCATTACTCTTGAAAACAAGTTGAATTGTCCTTGAAGGCTGGATGGTAGAAAGGTCTGACTGAGGATGGATAAAAAGATGGAAAAATAGAAAGAAAATGATAGAAAGACCAAAAAAGAAAGAAAGGAAGGAAGGAAGGAAGGAAGGAAGGAAGGAAGAAAGAAAGAAAGAAAGAAAGAAAGAAAGAAAGAAAGAAAGAAAGAAAGAAAGAAAGAAAGAAAGATGTTTTATTTTTTGACAATGTCACAGTTTGAATCGAAATTTTAATTCATCCTCACTTCTACAGTGTAAATACTATGGGGAAAATCTATTTGGTTAGATGGCTGTTTTGCAGAACTGTAGGACAGCTGTCCCCGTCTTCCAAATGCATGACATCCCCTTTTTCCCCCCTTGTTTTTTTTCTCCATGGGTCTTTATCCATTTGAGGGGGGAAAAATGGGGGAACTGTTTTCTGCTATCATCTCATCAAAAGCTTTCAGGATTTAACAATGTGGCCCTAAAAACAAAATCAAAAAGCATTCTCACATATCAGAAAATACCAGGTGATTATGATTATCCATGGCTTCTCCTAAAAAGGTACCATGGAAGAACCATCTATTATTGTGTCAAATTTCAGACAAAAAAAAAAGAATATACTAACGAATGAAGACAAATATACATGTCCCAGGATAATGTTTGCAGGATGCAATCTGGGTCGGTCACCAGGACCAGAGGGTTTTTTTCTTCCGAGATTTTGGAGTCGTGCTGGAGCCCATCCTCAGGGAATCTCACTCTGGCTAGAGAGAAGTTCTCTGAAGATGGCTCCAGCACAAGGCTAACCCAGATTGGATCCTGCAAAAGTATTCTGTGTTCTTTTTTATTATTATTATTAAAAAAATCCTATTACATTTTCTAGGTGTAACCACAGTTCTCTCAATGACAACTTTGATGATGGGGTCCCGAAAGTCAATAACAAACGCCAATGGTTTCATAAAAGCCATTGACATTTACCTGGGCATCTGCTTCAGCTTTATATTTGGGGCCTTGGTGGAATATGCAGTAGCACATTACATCACATCACAGAAACATGCAGCTAATGAGACCCAGAAGGTAAACCTTGTTCAGTCATATTATGTAGTGAACAAACATTTTCAATGGACGAATGAATGGGTGGATAGCTAGAGACGTATATAGATAAATAATTATACATGGATTTGTTCCCTCTAGGAGATATGACAGTAAAGCAATTGGGAAAGCTGCATTCAGACTTTAACCTTAACATTAGACAGTGGATTTGCATAGTTTGCTGGGAGGAGGGGGAAGAGCCCGGGGTCTCCTTTCCTCCAAACCCAGAAATGGTTCTTGAAGAAACAAGTCAGACTATAAGAAATAAGGTGAATACTCTCTTTAGTTCAGCCTATGACCTTCCTTTGGGACTCGGAAGTCAGGGGATCTTCGTTGCCCTTCCCTTTCTTCCCTATACAAATTGAGTAGACTAGCAGCTGATTCTTACTCCAAAGTTTTGGATGGATCATTCTCCTGCCTTGCCCATGAGGAGAGCAGGTTGGTTTAGAAGATGAATATGGTGGACTATGAAGCTCAATAGAGTAGCCAAGGCTATTCTCCCCTCTTTCCTGCCTGGTTTCAGAGTCCAAACAGAATTAGCTAGAGGATCATGGCAGGTTTTTGTGAGCAACAATGCTGCTTGTGGTGTTACAAGAGAATTAAATTTATTCAGGTAAGGTGATCCCCAAAGTTATGTTTATATTTAGAGTCTAGATTGAATACCTAGACAAGGTATTATTATTTCTCTTTTGGAGGGGGGGGGTGTCCTTCTGGCCTTAGTACTAGTGAATCAGAATTTGGCTTTTGCTAAGACTTCCATTGTTTGTTAAAAGTCCAAAGTGAGGTTACATTATCAGCAGTCATATTAAAGCCTGTTTTTCAAAACTACTTATTTTTTTAAGTTTGAATTTGCTAACTCACAACATACCTCTGTTATCTAACTGTAACTGTGGTCTATTCTAGACTTCGACAAAAGATTCCATCAGAGAAACTGAAAATAAAACCACCATTGATATCTTCAATACATCACTCACTGCCAAACTCAATCAAAATATAAATTTTGTCTATATTGATAACGACCTTTGCAACAGCTTGCCCTTGAGCCCAAAGTGCAAAATTCAGTGCCTCTTGAAGAACAAATTTCAGAAATTCACCAGCTATTTCACAATTCAAAATCCAAGCAAGATTGATCGCTATTCGAAATGGTTATTTCCTTTTTTTTCATATTAGTCAATCTGTTCTACTGGGGCTATTACTTGATTTTCTAGAAAAGAACAGAAACTGGAAATGGGTCAGTACTATGGATTCAGGATTTTACTTTCAATTCATATAGATGTTTCCATGGATGTAGCAAATGCTGGCAATTTGTTATGAAAGGGAAATGAACATTCCTAAGAACCTGTCATCTAGTGGCTTGGGCAGATGGCTTATCTGTTTTGACTTCCCACCATGCCAAAATGTGCCTGCACTAACATATTTTAGATATGGCCCAAAGTATGATGTCTCTATACAGGGACGCGGTGGCTCAGTGGGTTAGGATGCTGAGCTTGTCGATCAGAAGGTCGGCAGTTTGGCGGTTCGAATCCCGAGTGCTGTGTAACAGAGTGAGCCCCTGTTACTCATCCCAGCTTCTGCCAACCTAGCAGTTCGAAAGCACGTAAAAATGCAAGTAGAAAAATAGGGACCACTACGGTGGGAAGGTAACAGCGTTCTGTACGCCTTTGGCATCTAGTCATGCCAGCCACATGACCACAGAGACGTCCTCTGACAAGCGCTGGCTCTTCAGCTTTGAAACGGAGATGAGCACCGGCCTCTAGAGTTGGAAACGACTAGCACGCATGTGCGGGGGAACCTTTATGATGTCTCTGCCCTTAAGTAGAGAAGAGCAAAAGCCACAGACTGTGGGCCAGGAATAATATTGCTTTTCTATGTTTCTTTTCACATGCAGATTCACATGCAGATTCTTTTCACATGCACTAATGAAGATTTGTTTCTGATTAAAAGTCATAGGATTGTTCTCTGAACCATATCCAAATTAGCCAATATACCTTGTGTCTTATAGTTTAAAGATATAGGAAGCCTAGTTTGGATCAGAACTTGATGTGGTGTGGGATAGGACAAGGAGTTAACTGATTATCTACAATTGCAATCCCAGTTGGTTCCTCCATGCTTGCTGTTGGTATCATGAGGAGAGCAACCAGGGTGGGCACAAATGGGAACTCTTTTCCAGGGAAAATAACAGGTACTGGGACACCCAATGAAGCCTGGAATGCAACAGAATCAAGAGTTAAGCCCCATTACTTTAATACATGTGTTGAAGTGGTTCAATCCAAACTGGGAATAAACAACATGGCGACCTTTTTAGAAAGAAGGTTGCAATTTATTGAAGAGGAGAGCCAGACAGAAAGATGGTTCTGGAAGAAAAGAGAGATAGCACATGTAAGGAGTGAGTTTTTATACCCTCTGTGGCTCTTGAGGTTGTTTCCTGTTCCTGTTTGAGGCTTTGTATTTCCTGTGTCATGTATTTTGACCTGAGTCTGAGTGTTCCCCTTTGGCATCTGTGGGTTAATCCTATTATGTCCCGCCTTGGGGTTTGGGTGGGGTAGGTAGATTTTAGGTGTCTTTGTCTTCTTAATCTTCTAGTTTCAACCTTCCTGAATGGTTTACATCTGCATTTCTACAGAGCTGGTTTCTGCTTGAGGGAGAGAGACTTGGGGGCTATTAAGAAAAACTGGGCATGCTTTTCTGCCTCTTTAAGATCCTTTGAGGAAATATATTTTCCTGCCCTTTTAATATTTCCTTCTCTGGGGGTTGACTTCCCACACATGATTCTTCACTTATATCTGGACATTGCAGATCCTATCTGCTTTCTGAAAAGCCAGTAAGACCTAATGGCAATTGTGACTTGTCCAAGAAGAAAAAAATCCAGCATGTGTGTCAGAATATCTCTTGCTATTTTTTTCAGTAAAGACATAATAATACCCAATTTTCTGAGGCTGTGCCATGAGTAGGATCCAAGGCTTTGAGAATTATTGTATATTTAATATAGGCTCACAATTGAACAAATTTTCTAAGCCATTTACTTTGGCAACTAACCATTAGGCTGATCAATTATGTCTAATTCAAGAAACGTACTGCATATTGTGCAGTGAATAAAATAATTAATGCTTGCCATATAAAAAAAATGGATGGGGTTACTTGATTTCAAAAATTCTCTGGCCCGCCAGAAATTCTCCAGTCACTTAACTATATTCATTCTGCAAGCATGGTTAATACTGATGTACAGAATTTTAAGTAATGAAGTAGGTAGCTTAGTATATTTTTTGCATTTCTGTCAATCCAGCATAGGTTTCTACCAAAACAGGGCAACTTGACTCTGTAGATTTCTTTTTTTTAAAAAAATAATTTTATTGAAGTTTTTAGCAAACATAATAAACCTAATACCAAGTAACTAGAAGGAAAAAGAAAAGTAAACAACAGGTACAGGAAAGAAAAAATTAAAAGAGAAAAGAAAAAGTCAACAAAGACAATAATAAAGAAATGGCTTCCAAATTTCATTATACTGAGCATAAGCTAATATAACTTTTCACCCTCTTTTAAAATTACAAATAAAAAATCCTCTTCTTCCAATAGCCTAACTTTTAACTACTTTTTTTTGCTTTTTACCAATTGTATATTATTTTATACTCTTAGTCTCTGTTTAAAATTCATGAAATCCAAAGAAAATAAACTCACCAGAAGTCAAATTAAGCTCTCTGTTTTTAAGGTCTCTAAGATCCATAAAGTAGTTAAGACTGACTATTTCCAAATGTGATTAGAAATAAGCTGGCTGATTACAACTTCCTAAAGTGGCAGAATATAATTTCTAGTTTGAGTTGCTGGAGAACTTCTAGGCTACATATCTGTTTCCCTAATAGGTGTTTACTCTGTGATTGGTTCAAACTTTTCTGCCTACCCCTCCTATCAAGAGAGTTAAATATAGGAAACATTATGGATTTTTCTGTAATAACATTTTATTGAACCATTTCCCTACAATCCACTGTGAAAATCAAAAGTGCCTGTTTGAAAATCAATCACTACATAAAGTGCAACATTCAGGAAACCACCCCAAAATAGACTTGCTATGTAAGATGAATAAACACATGTTCTAGTAATGACAGGGGACTTTGTACACCCTGTCATTTAAAATATAAGTTATATAAAATGTAGAATGGATTTTTTTTAAAAAAAGTGATGATACTTGCTCTTTACATTATCTCTTTTCAATCTCAAATGCCATTTTTTCTTTGTTCACCAAAGTCAACCTCTTTAAATATTATCAGCGTAGTATATTACATACTTATGTGCTAATAGTTGGCATACTTTTCATTGTCAGGAAGGCTCCCTACAAAACAGACCAAAATAAAAAATGCTGAACAGTTCTATGCCTAATAATAGAATCATGAAAATAGAAAGGACTGCTAAGGTCATCAAATCCAAGTCTCTGTATGGCTAAGGAAGCAACTGATAATTTGGAAGGTTTCACCTAAAGATGTGAAACTCATACATTTTTCATGGGCACTACAGCCTGCGCCAATAGCTGATCCATCCATGTCATGCATTTGGAGGGGAATACATAAGAATAAACAAAGAATCTAAAGGCCCCTATCTGCATAAATCAAAGCTGTGTCAATCACAATACCATTAAAGTTCTGCCATTGGCTTAACATCTTGTACATTATAAAGGTCTTTCGATTGGGATAGGGTAGAAAAAGACTTGGGGACAAAAACATTCTTAGTCCCAGCCCACCGTTATCACTGCCTTACAAACCCACCAGCAAGCTAGCTAGCATGGAGGAATTGAGATAGCAATGTCCAAATGGGTAGAATATAAAGCGTAGAGTTCTAATTTCTATTGGTCTATCTACTCCAGATTTACAGGTGTGGTTTAGTGATTAAGAACTAGGATCAGGGAGAATCTCAGCCATAGACGTTCACTGGATGATTTTGGACACCCCCCCCTTTCTTTCTCTATAAGCCCATCCCAAATTAGGGTGGATATTGCAGGGAACAACTGCAGGAGGGGGTGCTATGTAAGGTGAACTCAAGCTCCTAGATCAGCGGCCCCCAAACTCTTCAGGTCGTCAACCCCTTCATGAAGTTTCAGATTGTCCATCAACCCCCAAATATTTATTACAGGAAAGTAATGTAATATTACCTTAACTAATAGTACTACAAACAATAATAATAGTAAATATTGGCATTGACAAAATCATCATCCGTTGGTTGCAAAAGGCAGCTTTACTTGGAACAGTTTACATTCTATTTAACACCATCAAACAATTTGCTTATTCTTGGGAAGGACTCAATAGGTGGATAAAAATCCAGTCTAATTATCTGGCTGACTATGGGACTCATCATAATAAATAATATTATTACTCTCCTATTGCTATGGGTATTGAGAATGTACTGGCTCTCCAAAGTTCAGAGAAACAAGGGGGAATGGGGAAGGTCACAGACACACAATACAAAGGACTCTAGTAAACAAGCTCAGTAACACACAGCTGACAGAGCCAACTCAAGTCATTATCACTGGTGGCTGACCATCCAGCTCTGAGTAACACCTTCTTCAAGGGAGGGACTGGCATGGAGCTCTACATGGCTTTTGTTTCATTGTCCAGCCTTTATTTAGACAAAATTTATTCAAATCTAGCAAGACTTCAGTGTTTGTTTGTTTGTGTATCTTGGTCAACAAAGTTTGACATTAATGTATATGTCAAAGTAAATTTTTAATGTTAAAATATAGTTTTATTAGTCACATGCTGAATATCACTACATATGTAGCATAATTCAAAAGAATCTGAAGCTTAATATAATACAAGTGGAAGGGAAGAAATGAATTTAAATGCAATTTCCTAAACAATTCATGTAGACACTGCAGTTCCAGAGGAATGTGTTTCACAAATGTGTTGATGGGGAAGCATCACTTCTGCTGATAACAATGTGAATGGACTTTTATTGGAGATATTTGTTGTTTCATCTTCTAAAGAGAGTTGTCATAAGAAATTTCATTTACTCTATGAGATAATTCCTGTCCGTGAAGCTAAAACAAGATCATGGTGTTCTGGAATAATGTAAGCCCAGAGCATCTGAAACAATGGTGTTTCTTATTTAAGTGCTAAAAATGAAAATAACAAAATGGAATTAAAATGCACCTGCCAATTATTCAAAATTAAATCTCCAAAGTCTGACACACAAAGAGACACATAGCTTCACCCAAACCTGATTTATTCTTCTGCCAGGTCCTTATTCCTTTTGCTTGGAATTCAGGATGACCTTTACATGGAATTAAATATTGTGATCCATTAATGCTGCCATGCACCATCTAAAATTTTTGTGCCACTTCACAATCTTATATATTGGTAGAGCGATAACAACATAATAATTTTAAAAAGGAGGAAATCTTGCAAGTGATCTTCTAAAATTTACTGTTCACCCAAAATTTGATTATCTCTCCGGATTTTAATTTTTTCCACATTTTTTAAAAAATATTTTAAATTTATTTTGAGGTATTGTGAATATGGGGGTTTGTGAGCACTGGCTTGCTCCTCCAATAAGAGATTCAGCTTCACAAGGCCCGGATCCATTAGAAGGGATCGCTAAAGACTACAAAATAACTTGGGACTACTGCAGTGCACTCTATATGGGGCTACCCTTGAAGACTATTTGGAAGCTGCAATTGACACAGCAGTGCAAAGAGTTCTGGAGGGGGGCCCACATAATACTGCTGTTGCGTGAGCTGCACTGGTTGCCAGTATGCTTCTGAGTCCAATTCAAGGTGCTTGGTTACCACCTTCAAAACCCTTCATGGCATGGGGCCAGGTTATCTGAGAAACTGTCTTGCCCCAATGGGATTGGTCTACTTCACTTGTCATGGCAACAGGGACGTACTGCAGACATCATCAGTCAAGGAATTTCAGCTGGCAGAATCTGGAGTAGCCTATTTTTTTTGCCATGGCCCCTTTGAGACCTCATTCTGCTGAAAGTAAGGTTCACTGCCACCCTTTTGGCCTTCTGGAAGGACCTTAAAATCTGACTTTGCTGGTTGGCCTAATCAATTCAAGGCCTAATCAAGTTTTCATCTGGGGATACGAGGAAAAAAGAACAAGCAAAATTGACAATTGATATGGCTTCTCCCAGCCTTTCTACAAACATCGTGCAATGCGTAGCAGGAAGTGAGCTATTTTGCGATTACTTCCATTCTGTTATTAAACAATACAGTGCTACACTTTTTCCTAATCCTTTTTTACAACTATGTAAGTAACTATATCTGAGTAGAAATGATTGTACCAGGTAAGTGGGCATGTCATGAGACTCAATGTTAGAGATGTTCATGCATGTATTCATCCCCATCTGTGTATTTTCTTTTACAGAAATAAATAATCAAACCAATTACAAGTCTGGTAATCCTAACATGGGAGAATAAGACATTTCAGTAAAATTAATAAAATCAATCGTGATGGGAATTATCCCTACAAATTCCATGTGGTATGACTCATTTCCAGTTGTGTTCTCTCCCAAAATGATATCTCCAGTGATCAAGTTGGAGTGTCATTGCTTTTATAGTCACAATGAAGTCATCTTGTGCGTGATAGTAAGGTATTAGTATTAGGTAACACCATCATTCTTAAGGAGGTGTTTGTTTTTTTAAAAAGGATACTTCTAAAAATTGGGGGGGGGGAAATTATCTTTCAAACAGTAACCACACAATGCCTATTTTTTGTTTTTTTAAAATTAGTGCCCAGAGTGTACTACTGAGGAAGGATAATTATGAAGACAGGGAAACTAACAAAATTATTAGAAACCTGAATTGTCCATGAATACTGTATTTCAGAATATTCCTGGAAAAATGGAAGCAGTACCCCTTATCATTTTACAATGTCTTCACATGACTCAAATTCTCCTTTCCTGATGATGACATTATGGTCATGCCTGTCTTTACTCCTGCATGACCTTTCCCAAATCCAAGAGTTGGTTTTACATCTTCTCAGGAAAATACTTCATACTTTAGCTTGCAAACTAGTAATTGCCATGAGATTTTGGAAGCAGAAGAAATTAGTAAACGAGTGGTGAGGATAAATGAGAGAAGAATCAGAAGTGATTGGATACCCATTAAATGTTCTCCAAGGAGCTGCTGTATTTAGAAGCAGCTTTCCATGCCAATTTTACTTTGAAGATGCATAAATTTTATAATTCTCATCATTAGTGCTATAAGCATGGTAAGGAATAAGTTAATTTTACAGTAATGTGATTATTAAAACCATTAGTCAAAGCCAGGGGATCCATAATTAACTTAATCTCCAGCATCAAGTAAATGATTCTACTGTGTGCTTTAAGGAAGCAATTGTTCACTGTTATGCAAAATACACCAGAGTTATTAGACTATAAAGCTTTGTAATCTTATAATTAAATTATAAATTTTACATATTTTAATAACCCACTTTATATATTTTAATTGTTTTCTACAGAATTTTGAAAAGAACTGTCTTTTAGCTAAACTAGAATGTTCCAGTGTATAGAAACTTTGCTACTTACTTCCTGAGACTACTAGTTGTCTAAGTTGGATTTAGGTAATAAGCGATGAACAGAAATTTTTTACTGGAGTAGGAAAAAAAAAATCAAAATCAAGAAGGATGTCTTTTGAAAACAGAAATGAGATGGAATCCAGTACTATAAAATATACATTGTGGTATATATGATTATCTCACAGAATATAAGCAAGAACCAACAAAGAAAAAAGAAGTTGAGTTTTATGTATCATGTAGTCACTATGACCTATTAATGTCACATGTTGTAAAGACATATGGCCTTCCCTTTCATATGCTATGTAGGTAGTATTCTCTTACTCCCCGGCAATCCCAAATTACAGGAATTATGGGTGAGGAAAACAATAAAAATATAAAACAATAAAACAATAAAAACAATAAACAATAAAACAATATTTATTTAGAGTCCTTCAAGTTTTGGGGTTCTATAATCTCCCAAGACCTGAAATGGATATCTAACATTAGAACCATTATTAAAAAGGCACAAAAACTGTTCTTCCTGTGTCAACTCAAAAGGTTCCGTCTGCCCCAGGAGCTGTTGATAGAGTTCTACAGAGGAATTATTGAGTCTATCATTTGTACTTCTGTAACCAGGGCACCTTTTTTGGATGGAACCTTGTAGGGTAGGCAAGGCGGGTTGAATGACGTGTGTGAGTTCCGGCACCTTTTTTTTTAAAACAAAAAAAGCACTGTCTGTAACTGGTACAGCAACCAAACAGAACAAGCGCAAGCTTCAACGGGTAGTTAAGACTACAAAAAGAACAATTGCAATCAGCCTGCCTTCTCTAAAAGACCTATATATTGTGTGTGTCAGAAGGATGGCTGAGAAGATATCTACAAACCACTCACATCCTGGACATAAACTGTTTCAACTCCTTCCCTCAGGCTGCCGCTATAGGGCATTGCCTACCAACATAATTAGGCACAGGGATAGTTTCTTCCCTCATGCCATCACTCTGCTAAACACTTAATTCTCACAGTGCTGTCTAATGTCTTGTTTATCTGCCCATGTAGTATGGCTGTAGTATTATTACTTATCCTTATTATCTTCTTTACTACCCTCTCTTTTTGGTATTATGATGATGATGATGATTCTGTTGCTTTGCATGTACACTTGAGAGCTTCTGTACCAGAGACAAATTACTTGCATATGTAATCACACTTGGCCAAATAAAGTTTTCAGTTCGATTCAATTCAATTCAATTTAATGGATCTAGGAGGGAAGCAACCTAGAACTAAGAACAAATTTCCTGACAGAACAGTTAGAATCAGTGGAACAACTTATCTGCAGAGGTTGTGAATGCTGCAACACTGGAAGTTTTTAAGCAGAGATTGGACAACTGTCTGAAATGGTATAGGGTTTCCTGCCTGAGCAGGGGGTTGGACTAGAAGACCTCCAAGGTCCCTTCCAACTCTTCTATTCTATTCTATTCTATTCTATTCTATTCTATTCTATTCTATTCTATTCTATTCTATTCTATTCTATTCTATTCTATTCTATTCTATTCTATTCTATTCTATTCTTTCAAGTCACAAGATTGTATATACTGGAAGCACTGTTATGAAGGACAAGCCAATCATGAATGGGTGGGAATCTTTCCTTTCCCAGACTAGAGCCTAGAAGAGATGGCATTTACGAGGCAACAAAGCAGAAACTGTGCTTTACTTGCAATATTGATGCCATTGGGGGCTGCAGAGCTGGTAAGCACGAGCAGTCCTATAAGAGGCAATGGGGTGCGAGCTCAATCCCCACACCTTGGAATCAGGAGAAATCTGATGCTAATATCACTTTAAAAAGCCTATAGGTCTTCTATCAACCGGTTTCACAAAACCAGCTGGAATGTGACAAGCTTTGTTTTGCACCTTCTGAGCCATGGTGGCGCAGTGGTTAGAATGCAGTACTGCAAGCTAATTCTGCTGACTGCCAGCTGTCAGCAGCTCGGCAATTCGATTCTCACCGGCTCAAGGTTGACTCAGCCTTCCCTCCTTCCGAGGTCAATAAAATGAGGACCCAGAATGTTGGGGCAAAAATGTGCTGACTCTGTAAACCGCTTCGAGAGGGCTGTAAAGGACTGTGAAGCGGTATATAAGTCTAAGTGCTATTGCTATTTCAATCCAAAGGGACGAATCCCTGCTGGATATAGCTGTCCTGGTAATTTACTGCAACTTGCTCAACCCTTCCCCACCTGGTGTCATTGCAGCTCAGAAGATAACTAAGGATCCTGCTGTTTTAAATTATGCTTTGGGCCTAACAAATGATCAGGCTGAGACAATATTAGATCAATCTGGCTGCTGTCCAGAATGTTGCAGCACAGAAAAGCAGGTCTGCAAGTTGGACAAAGAGAATCATTTCTGTATCCACTGCTCAAAATGGATGTGGGAAGCATCACATTTACGGAGGAAACCTTGAGGGGAATTTGAGGGGAAACCTTGCAACATCTCCCTTCTTCTACGTTTCGTGTACCGAAAGGATAGAAACATTGATTGAAGCAATAAAGGATCCTGTACAAGTAATCCTCGACTTACGACCAGAACTCAGCCCAAAATTTCCGTTGCTAAGTAAGGCAGTTGTTGAGTGAGTTTTGCCCCGTTTTACCACCTTTTTTTGCCATAGTTGTTAAGCAAATCGCTCCAGTTGTTAAGTGATTCATGCAGTCGTTAAGCAAATCTGGCTTACCCCACTGACTTTGCTTGTCGGAAGCCAGTTGAGGAGGTTACAAATGGTGATCACATGACCCCTGGGACAGTGCAACTTTCATAAATACATGCCAGTTGCCAAATGCCCAAATTCTGGTCACGTGACCAGGGGGGCGCTGCAACAGTCAATGGTCATAAGTCACTTTTTTCATTGCCATTGTAACCTCAAATGGTCACTAAATAAATGGTTGTACGTTGAGGACTTCCTGTAATGTAAGAAAGAAAAGGCATCATGACACTTAACATATACTATCATTGATTTTTTTTAATTGGGTATCCCCGAATCTCTGTCTGTGTGCAACAGAACAACCTGACAGTCATTACATCCTATTACTGGGATTGAGGTACATGTCCCAAAGTTGCATTTTCACGAGGCAGCTGGACTTTCCTCTTGTTGTTGTTTTCCAGTTGCCTCATGAAAAAGCACCTTTGGGACAACTATGACCTGCATGACTTAGAATCTCCAAAGACGATTGTGGTAGATAAACCATTTATAAATGGCAGAACAGTTTTTGATTTGACTGGAGAATAAATTGTCAGTTTGAGTTACCTAAGGCTATGATCGCTAATCTGATGCCTTCCAGATGTTTTGGACATCAACTCCTATCAGCCTCACCTGCTACAGTCATTTATCAGTCAAAAAACTGGAGAATACACTGTCCAAAGGGATTGGCAGAAATGCAATCTTTTCCAGGTTTATAATTGTTCCAAATTCTAAGAGCTTTCTCATTTGATTTTTTTGCTGACATTTTCTTAAATAAAAATTCCCATAAACAGGGAGGTGTAATGTGTAACCTGGAACTGCTTTTCCTGTGTTGCCCAGAATCCTCTGATCATACCGCTAACATTTGGGAGTACAATCTCTAAAACACTGGCAACATGGTTTACTACGATTTTTCATTTAAATAGGAACGCTGAAATATAATTCAAGAAACAGATTTAATTCAGCTTATAAAAGAACTGTCCCCACACAATGGAGAAAGATAGACAATTTTGGTCCAACATATATAAAGGTGACCTCATCTCATCCATTTTTCATTGTCACCCTCTTGTTTGGTTCTTATTCTTCCAAAACGTGAAGTTCTATCCAGGACAACCAAAAATTATGACAATCATATGAAACAAGAAACAGCTGCAATGAGAAATCCTGTTCAAAATGCTTATAGTGGCATTAAAGCAAAGCAAAATCACTAAAACCAAACAAGGCAAGCTTTTGGTAAGTTTTCTCAACTTCAGCATCTTCAGGATAACCTTTGAGATTTTCTTCAAGAAATTCTTTCAGTTATTGAAATACCTGGGATTCAAAAGTAAAATGACACCACACCATGAAATATTGGTACCATGTAACATATGGACAGAGTCACTTTAACAGGTTACGTCTTTACAATGAAGCAATCATAATTCATAGGCCCAAGGATGAATGGGTTATTTTTTAAAAGATTATGGTGCTCTTTAGCAATAGGCAATCCTAGAATTTAGCTCTTCCAGTGAAAAAGAGTTCCAACATATTTTGGGAACAATTGGTTCCAATCAAGCTCCTCTTACAGCTTGGGAATAAGCATGTGCCCTCCTGTAACTTAAATCCATTAGGCTATGTCCATCTTGAGTATAAAAGAGAAATCTGGGCTGCTTTTTATATAATATATTTTCAGGTCTTTGAAGAAAAAGTGATATCATATCATTTTGCAAGGTTAATCACAGCCAGCTTCTTCCCTCTGTCTTCACTGGGCTTAGTTTCTAGTTCCCCAAACTCATTATTTTCTTCCTCCAGTCCATAAACGAAGGGCCCAGAATTGGACATAAAGTGCAATATGACCAAAGCAGAACAGAGTGGGACAACTATTTCCTGTAATTTGGAAATTATTTTTCAGCTGGTGCAGCTTAAAATGGCGTTTGCTTTCTTTGCAATCACATCACTTAGATAAACTTTGCTAAGTTTATCTAACTCCTAGGATAAATGTCATTGTTTCTGTATATTCCCCCATTTGTAGATAGCTTTAAATATGAAAGCAAATACAGGTAGTCCTAGACCTACAACCTTTCATTTTGTGACCATTCAAAGTTACGGCAGCATAGAAAAAAGTGACTTATGACTGGTTTTTCATACAACTGTTGCAGTATCCCCATGGTCACATGATCAAAGTTCAGGCACTTGGCAACTGGCATGACAGCTGCACTGTCCCAGGGGTCGTGTGATCAGTTTTTGTAACCTTCCCAGCTGGCTTCCGACAAGCAAAGTCAATGCAGGAAGCTGGGTTCACTTAACGACCTCATGATTCACTTAACAATTGCAATGAACTGCTTAAGAACCACAGCAAAAAGCATCCTAAAGGGGACAAACCTCACTTATCAACTGCCTCGCCTAGCAATGGAAATTTTGAGCTCAATTGTGTTCGTAAATTGAGGACTACCTGTATGTAACGATTCATTTTTGGTAGAAATTATTTTAAGCTGGGGTAGGTAAACTTTCAGAACCCCAGTTAGGGGACCAAGGGCTGCTGTTGGTGGAGCAATGATACAAAATCTTGCATGTTTGCAATAGTTTAAGATTGTTGCATGTCTATATATTAAAAAATTTGGCCACAGGGAAGCTTTGGATGGCTTAGTTTTCTTTTTTTAAAAATGTTATGACATCTCTATTGGGGCATATCCTAGTTTCCATCTATTTCTGACTTTAAAAACGGAAGAAACAACATCACTAATTTTCAGCAATTATGGTTAGACTACCTTTCAAGGGCCACATAGGGAGAGTTATGTAGTAGAAAGGTTGAGGCCCTAGATAGATGGATAGTATATACTTTGATTAATTTTACAAAATAAGATCTCTGAAGTTCCTTATGGTGTTAGGCAGAATTAATTAGACCACACAATAGGATGAAGTTTATTTTATTATATCAGGAAAAAACAACCCTCTGCATGCATCTTTATAGCATGTGGGAGAAAAACAAAATGATAACTGAATGGTCAGATGAATTATTAATCTGCTGCCAACTTTATAGCTTGATGTGCAAATGATTTATTTTTTAGCAACTAGAATTCCAAATAATATGACAAGCTCCTTGGGAGGCATCTCAAAGAGGATATAGTGCAGTTCTGCATTGAGACATGAAAATAAATGACTATAGAATAATGTAAGCTTTTTTGTGTGAAGTTGAGTGGTTTCATATAGTGGCAAAATTACACAGAGGAACTATACAAGAATAAGCTTAATGTCCCTGATAATCACAATGAGGTGGTCACTGACCTCGAGCCAGACATCCTAGAATGTGAAGTGAAGTGGGCCTTAGAAAAGCTGAGCAACAACAAAGCTAGTGGAGGTGACAGTATTCCAGCTGAGCTATTCAAAATCTTAAAAGACAATGCAGTAAAAATGCTACACTCAATTTGCCAGCAAATTTGGAAAACTCAACAGAGGCCACAGGATTGGAAAAGATCGGTTTACATTCCAATTCCAAAGAAAGGCAGTGCCAAAGAATGTTCAAACTATCGCACCATTGCACTCATTTCTCATGCTAGTAAAGTTATGCTTGAAATCCTACAAGCTAGACTCCAGCAGTATGTGGATCGAGAACTACCAGAAGTACAGGCAGGATTTCAAAGAGGCAGAGGAACTAGAGATCAAATTGGATCATGGAGAAAGCTAGGGAGTTCTAAAAAAACATCTACTTCTGCTTCATTGACTATGCTAAAGCCTTTGATTGTGTGGATCACAACAAACTGTGGCAAATTCTTAAAGAGATGTGAGTATCTGACCATCTTATTTGTCTTGAGGAACCTATATGCGGGTCAAGAAGCAACAGTGAGAACTGGACACGGAACCACTGATTGGTTCAAAATTGGGAAAGGAGTCCGTCAAGGCTGTATACTGTCGTCCTGCCTATCTAACTTATATGCAGAGCACATCATGAGAAAGGCAGGGCTAGATGAATCGAAAGTTGGAATTAAGATTGCCGGAAGAAATATCAACAACCTAAGATATGCAGATGATACCACTCTAATGGCAGAAAGTGAAGAAGAACTAAAGAGCTTCTTGTTGCAGGTGAAGAGGGAGAGTGCAAAACTTGGGTTGAAACTTAACATTAAGAAAACCAAGATCATGGCATCCAGCCCTCTCAATTCCTGGCAAATAGATGGGGAAGAAATGGAGGTAGTGACAGATTTTATTTTCCTGGGCTCTAAGATCACCGCAGATGGGGACTGTAGCCAAGAAATTAAAAGATGCTTGCTCCTCGGGAGGAAAGCCATGGCAAATCTAGACAGAGACATCACCCTGTCAACAAAAGTGCGTATAGTCAAGGCTATGGTCTTCCCAGTTGCAATGTATGGCATTGAAAGTTGGACCATAAGAAAGGCTGAGCGCCAAAGAATTGAGGCCTTTGAACTATGGTGCTGGAGAAGACTCCTGCGAGTCCCTTGGACTGCAAGGCGATCGAACCGGTCAGTCCTAGAGGAGATCAACCCTGACTGCTCTTTAGAAGGCCAGATCCTGAAGCTAAAACTCAAATACTTTGGCCACCCAATGAGAAGGAAGGACTCACTGGAGAAGAGCCTAATGCTGGGAAAGATTGAGGGCAAGAGAAGAAGGGGACGACAGATAATGAGGTAGCTGGATGGAGTCACTGAAGCAGTAGGCGTGAGCTTAAATGGATTCCAGAAGATGGTTGAGGACAGGAAGGCCTGGAGGAACGTTGTCCATAGGGTCGCGATGGGTCGGACACGACTTCGCAACTAACAACAACACTGTACATTATGTAAATTGTGACAACATTTTGAAAACATCATTTGCCTTGCTAGAATTCATGGTATCCTATATCTTGAACAGCTCTGAATGGTGTTATATGTTTGTATAAAAATAAGGAAGTACAGCAATAAATATCTAATATATGTGCACTAGTATTTATAAATGTCTATGGAGATTCTCAGTCATCCGGGTCATGGTTGTCCCAAAGGTGCTTTTTCAGGAGGCAACTGGACTTCCTTGTTTTTCTCTGAGGACATTTCACTTCTCATCCAAAAAGGTTCTTCAGCTCTGACTGGATGGTGGGGAATGGAAGGATTTATATTCCTTGCAGACAGCTGGTTATTTGCATTCTTTTAGAGAGTTGTTGGGCATTAGTTACAGTATTCCAGTGGCTCAACCATGACTGATTGACAGCCTCCTGTACTAAGGCAAGGGCTGAGTGGTTATAAAGGTAAAGGTAAAGGTTCCCCCGCACATGCGTGCTAGTAATTTCCGACTCTAGGGGCTGGTGCTCATCTCCGTTTCAAAGCCGAAGAGCCAGCGCTTGTCCGAGGACATCTCCGTGGTCATGTGGCCGGCATGACTAGACGCCAAAGGCGCACGGAATGCTGTTACCTTCCCACTGTAGTGGTCCCTATTTTTCTACTTGCATTTTTACGTGCTAGGTTGGCAGAAGCTGGGACGAGTAACAGGCGCTCACTCTGTTATGCAGCACTCGGGATTCAACCCGCCAAACTGACGACTTTCTGATCGACAAGCTCAGTGTCCTAACCCACTGAGCCACCGCATCCCTGAGTGGTTATAGTTCTCTGCAAACAATTAAAACAACTCAATTCCACCCTGATCAAGTTCCAAGGGGAAATGGAAGAATTGGGCAATGGATTGGACTGCCTTTGTTTTTATAAATAACTCAAGGCAGTGAACATACCTAATACTCCTTTTTTTCTCTTATTTTCCTTACAATAACAACCCTGTGAGGTAGATTGGGTTGTAAGAGAATGACTGGCCCAAAGTCACGCAGCCAAAAAGTTATCTAGAAGTACCCAAAGTTGTCAGAATGGAGGACATTGCCTTCCATTTTTTTTATTTTCCAATGTTTTGCACAATATTTTCCATCAATGTTCTTATCAAAAAAATGTATTAGGACAGAAGGTGATATAACTACACAAGGTCTCAGCGGCATTTGGAGTCTTATGCCTGAGAACCCTGGGTAATAAATGGGACAATGAACAGTAAAAGTTTATGGGATTATTTTTTAAAAAGTTAAAAACAGCAGCAGTCACATAATATAATTAGTCCAAATATATTGTAGTAGTAATGTTTGCACACAATGGCTTAAGGTCACCAGGGTTTGCAAGGGAGATGTGCATTATTCCATTACAAAAATCTGTTGGCAAGATTTTTTTCCCATCAAATAGTCATTCTTGTTTTATCTAGTCTGGTTGTTCGCCTAGCAAGGAACTGCTCAACTCATCACATGGCTGTTGTCCTGTTCCTTCAGCTTGGCTATTTCAGCATGCTAAGCTTTGATTTCCTTCCTATGGTTTAGGAACTGGTCCCTTCACAAATGAGGGTCCACTAGCTTCTCCTCCGTCATGGCTCCAATCTAGTTATGATGCAGCTGGGAGACCCAATATTATTTCTTTTACCTCTAAAATGTTCCAGGGACGGCATTTACCTGTTTGGTTTTCAGTAGAAAGAGAAGACAAAGGAGAGAATGTGACTAGATAGAACCATATCATTGGCCTCATATAGATTTCCATAGAAGACCACTTCTGAATAATGTCCTATTTTTTTCTGCCTATATTGCCTGCTTAGTGTCAAAACTCGTCCTGCAACAAGCAGGGCAGGTGCCGAACACAGGAACGAGAGACTTCTGCTGCAGTCTAGAAGCACTTTATTCTTCAGAGCAACAGCCGCAACAAGAAACAAAGCCAGCGTTGGCCGCTATCCGCAGCCAACGCTATTATATACACACCTGAAACCCCCACCCATACTCCACCCAAACACGCCCACGCCCTCCCATTCCCTATAACTTCCCCACCCCACCCCTACAAGTCCCTTTGCCCGTCGCCCAACCAGGTAAGCCTCTTCCCGTGCGTTGCCGTCACCGTGCTCCACCCCCTCACCACCTCCCTGCCGTGCCCAACTCTGAAACCCCCTGTGGTCATCCACACCCGCAGCTCCTAGCCACCCAGGCACCGCGGCGGGAAGGGGCTTGTCTCCCAACGAACCCGCCGTAGGTCCTGAACCCCCCCAGTCCGCCGTGAGTGGGCCCGAACCTCCGCCGGTCAGCTGTGCGGAAGAAGACGACCGGAGCGGCGGCGCGGCCTCCCGAGCTCTCCGGGCCGCTGACGCGCCGCCAGGCAAAGTCAGCTGTTGTGCGGCGGGGAAGGAGGACGGCTGAAGCGGCGGCGCAGCCTCCCAAGCCTTCCGGGCCGCCACCGCGCCGCCAGGCAAAGTCAGCTGTTGTGCGGCGACGGACGAGGGCGGTCGAAGCGGCGGCACGATCCCAGGAGCCTCACAGTCCGCCGGGGAGGCAGGCAGGTCGAGCGGGCGGCAGGCGGGGGTTGCCGGGGAGGTGGAGGGACCCCCCCTCGAGTGTCGGGCTCCCGAGGCCCGACATGCTGCCCCTTCTACCAAGGGCCCACCTGGAATGCAAGGAGAGAGAGGTGAGCAGTCTGTAACATGATCAGCAGTTCCCCCCTGGGTCTCCCCCGGCTTCCCCGGGTGTTTCCGGTGGAAAGCGCGGAGAAGGCATGGTGCACACACATCCCCATCCCGTACCCAGGTGGCCTCCTCCATGGGGTACCCCCTCCAGAGCACCAAGTATTGCACCCGCCCCCTCCGTTTCCGGGAGTCCAGGATCTCCTGTACCTCATAGTGGTCGCCGTGCACAGGCCCTGGGCCGCCCTCCCCCGCCGCCACAGAGGCAGTTGTAGCAGGCTTCAGCAGGCTACTGTGGAAGACGGGGTGTATCTTTCCAAGTAGGGGAGGTAGCCGAAGTCTGACGGTGACAGGATTTACTACCTGTATAACCCGGAAGGGTCCGAGATATTTGGGCCCTAGCTTTTTACATGGCACTTGTAGCCGTAGGTATTTCGTGGAGAGGTAGACAAGATCACCTACTTTAGGAGGTGCAAACGGCCGTCTCTTCCTGTCTGCTTGCTCTTTGTAAGACCCTGCAGCTCGCTCTAACGCTTTCTTAGCTATCCCCCACACCTCCTCCAACTGGTGCACCCACTCCCCAGGTGTGCAGGATTCCGGGGCCCCCTGGTCGCACCCCGCGATAGGAACGAACTCGTAACCAGAGACCACTTTAAAGGGGGAGAACACGGTGCTGCTATGTACTGCGTTGTTGTAGGCTACTTCCGCGAAGGATAACAGGTCCACCCATTCGGACTGTTGGTATGATACATAACAACGCAGGTATCGCTCCACCGCCGCGTCTGCACGTTCCGCAGCTCCATTTGTGCTTGGGTGGTATGCCGAGCTCAGGCCCTGTGTTGCTCCAATATAACGCACGAAATCCCTCCAGAACCGGGCCGTGAACTGCACCCCACGGTCGGAGATGATACGTCGTGGCACCCCGTGGAGACGATATATATGTTGGACAAACAGCCAGGCCAGCCGACGGGCTGAAGGCAACCCCTTGCAGGGGATAAAGTGGGCTTGTTTCGAGAACAAATCTACTGTCAGCTGTTGTGCGGCGGGGAAGGAGGACGGCTGAAGCGGCGGCGCAGCCTCCTGAGCCTTCCGGGCCGCCACCGCGCCACCAGGCAAAGTCAGCTGTTGTGCGGCGACGGACGAGGGCGGTTGAAGCGGCGGCACGATCCCAGGAGCCTCACAGTCCGCCGGGGAGGCAGGCAGGTCGAGCGGGCGGCAGGCGGGGGTTGCCGGGGAGGTGGAGGGACCCCCCCTCGAGTGTCGGGCTCCCGAGGCCCGACATGTAGACATAGAGATACAGGCCTAATTTGCCTCGCTCTGAGTCCAAGAAAGAGAAAAAGGAAATACGTCTTTCCTTCCCCCAAGGCTCTCACATTCCAGCAATTCCAGAGCAGGTTGCCTGCCTAAAGGCGGCAGTGAGCCTCACACAGCTAAGTTTTTCAAGCAATAGACTCTGGAAGTTATCTTATACATGACATGCTTGAAAGTGAATCTCATTACTTGTTATTTGGAAGAGTGGTTATCAGGACACATGGGGGTGGGTTATTAAGCCTAACATAGACCCTCCCCATACAATAAATAAATACTCAATGTCAAAGAGCTAGGAAGAACCCATTTCTTGAAATATTTTGGTTGACTGACTTACTGATGATTAACTGATTGTATGCTATCAAACTGGTGTCAGATCTTAACAGATTTTCTCCATGGCATACAGTCCCTAATATGTACTCCTGAAGGACCCACAACTACTGGAGTTACTGAATACTTGGAGAAACCATGAATTGCTCGCAGCATGAGATAGGCAATTCTCTGGAGATATCATTTAAATATTGAGGCCATATCATGAAGGTTATTTATACACTTGTCTGAAGACCGCCATTAATAAATATTAACTTAATTTACAATAATAAAAAATATCTGAAACTCTTACGTTTGTCCTGAATATAAAACCTCATTCCCAAATGAACTCCTGCCTCTATTCTTTCATGGTTCACACTTGCCCTATACAAGATGTTTCTTCCCTTCCTTATTGTGGATTTTGTCATAAAATGGCTGCCACAAAAGGGCTGATTCTTCAAGCCATGAGTGGAGCTCAGAAACAGTCTTGGGAATCAAGATAAATTATGTTGAAGCCTGCCTGGCCCTTTGCTTTGCAGCAAGGCAGCTTCTTTGGAGGAGACAGGAGGAACAATATCCAAAAATAATAGCTTCCACACAAACTATGTTCATTCTGTATATCCTACCTAGTTGACCACAGCAATATTTTCATTTTGCAATGTTCACTTTCCCAACTGGAGCCAGATTAATGGCAAGAGGATAGATTTTGTAAATATTCAAAGGAAAAATATTCCCACAAAATATTTATTTTTCCATTTCTCTGTAATTGCAGTGCCCCAGTCTTTTACACATTTAATCTGAAAGTGTGATTGAAATCTGCATAGTGATTAAATTAAAATGTGTCCTCCCCAAACATAATGATTTTAATAGCTTGATCAAAATGAAAGTTATAAAATAGAATTTAGTGCCCAAGTGGAATTGCAGCAAATCACACAGTTTACAATTATAACTGTCCTTCATGCTGGGTTCAAAATTAACAGCCATCATGGGTGGGGGGGAGGGGATCTAAGCATGCTTAGAAACAGATGGGATATTTTGCTTCATTGCACAGAACAGAGGTATCAAGAACCAAAATAATGTTTTGGAGGAAAAAGTTTTTAAAAATGAAGTTGGTCGTGCTGTGGCAAAAGGATGTTGAACTGATGGCCCACTCAGTTTCATTTCAGACTCCAAACTTCATGAGCTGGTGAATGGTCTCTGGTGGGCTCGGGACAGGGGTTTCTCCTCTGTCCTAGTTCTATTAGACCTCTCAGCGGCTTTTGATACCATCGACTATGGTATCTTACTGCGGCGCCTCAGGGGGTTGGGAGTGGGTGGCACTGTTTTACAGTGGTTCTCCTCCTACCTCCTGGGTCGTTCGCAGTCGGTATTGGCAGGAGGGCAGAGGTCGGCCTCGAGGCCTCTCGTTTGTGGAGTTCCTCAGGGGTCGGTCCTCTCGCCCCTCCTGTTCAACATCTATATGAAGCCGCTGGGTGAGATCATCCGTGGTTTTGGGGTGGGGTATCATCAGTATGCTGATGATACCCAGCTTTTCATCTCCACCCCAAACCAACCCAGTGATGCCCTCGACGTGATGTCCCGCTGCCTGGAGGCGGTTCGGGTCTGGATGGGGAGGAGCAGGCTTCGACTTAATCCCGAACAAGACCGAGTGGTTGTACATACCGGCATCTCGGACAATCCAGCCTATTCCATCTTTAACTACGGGGGGGGTGAGGTGTTACCCCCCGTAGGTAGGGCTCGCAACTTGGGCATCCTCCTTGACTCACAGCTGAGTTTGGAAGATCACATAGGAGCTGTGGCCAGGGGGGCTTTTGCCCAGGTTCGCCTGGTGCGCCAGTTGCGGCCCTATCTGGACTGAGATGCCCTACGTACAGTCACTCATGCGCTCGTGACCTCTCGAATAGACTACTGCAATGCTCTCTACATGGGGCTGCCCTTGAGGACCATTTGGAGGCTTCAGCTGGTGCAGAATGTGGCTGCGTGAGTTGTGATGGGGGTTTCCCGATACTCCCATATAACACCTCTTCTCCGCGAGCTGCATTGGCTCCCAGTTGTCCTCCGGGTGAGATTCAAGGTGCTGATGATGACCTATAAAGCCCTAAATGGCATGGGTCCGGATTATTTACGGGAGCACCTGCTGCCAGCGTCAACTTCCCATCGCCCCGTGCGCTCCCACAGAGAGGGTCTCCTCAGGGTGCCGTCAGTCAGGGAGTGCTGGCTGGCGGCCCCCAGGGGGAGAGCATTCTCTGTGGGCGCGCCTGCCCTCTGGAATCAGCTGCCTGTGGAGCTCCAGATGGCTCCCGACCTTTGCTCTTTTCGCCTTGACCTGAAAACCTGGTTATTCGAGCTTGCCAGCCTGGACTGAGGGATTGGGGTTTTAAATTTTATAATTTAATTTATTTTGTTTGGGGCTAAATTTAATTTAATCTATTTTTAACTTTTGTATGTTATATTTTAATTGCCCTGTACACTGCCCTGAATCCCTCGGGAGAAGGGCGGTATATAAATCTAATAAATAAATAAATAAATAAATAAATAAATAAATAAATAAATAAATAAATAAATAAAAATATTCATCATCTCCCTCATATTCTCCCTCAGTTTGACCCACAACAGACATATTGTGAGATTACTTACAGTACGTATATTCTGGGTTCTTTAAAGAAAAAGTACAATGGGCTTAGGATACGTAGTCAGAACCTGTGCTATTAAACAACAATAGTCATAATATAATTGTTTATGATACTTTCGCAAAAAATAGGTTTTGGGGTATAGGCTTTAAATAAAAGGTTACAAGAGCTTTGTAGCTTGTTGTTTGCCTGTGCACTTTTACCCAGATGGAATCACCACAAGGTACTTCGTTAGAATCAGCTTAAGACATTTTTGTTTCTGGTTGCACATACATACACAGAAAGAATAAGCTATACAAATCGCTTACAAGAAGGAATGCTTAGGAAGGAACTCTTTTTGAAGCATTAAAGAAGCCTCATTACTTACATGAGAATGGGAAAGATAACCTTATGTTAATTTTAAAAGTGAATCTTCTTCTGGATGTCCAAATTCCTTTTTCTTGTTTGCTCTGTGAATAGACAGTTGCCGAACAATCAAGTCCCTTCCTTTTCTAGTCTTAAAGAATGGCCTACTTCAAAGAAAGAGGCTAAAGTGAGGCCATGAATCAAATAGCTCAATGGAATCTTCACCTTCCTTTCTTTTTGCTTTATTATATTAAAGATGAACATTTTCGCTTAATAGGTTCATCAAAGCCAACAAGAGATACCTTGTTGGGACACTAGAGCTCCATTTAGGAGATGCCTTTGAATATCATGTTTATCTCATGAGGAGCAGTTTCTAAATTTTGCTTGTGAGATTAGTGAACTACTGCACCTAGTGAGACATGGGTAGAGTACTACAAGCTGCATGAGAAGCCTTTCCTTGGTGTACACATGACAACTTCTCAAGCTAGAATTGAGTAGCATTGGGATTTCAGTTCATGTGGAAGCCCTCACATGTACAGGAAGATTCCTACAGCTAACAAGAATTCTGTATTCATGGTTCACAGGGTACAGTGGTGGAATTTGGGAGCAGAAATGAAACACTTCTAACTTCTACTTCAAGTGACTGGAAAAAAACATTTTCAGGAATCTCTGAGAATATTGCAAGATCAAATATGGTTCGGACACCAGGACCAGAGGTTTACTCTTTTGAACTTTCATGCTGGAGTCTATTTTCGGGGAACTTCTCTCTACTGGAATATGTACTGTGGGCTATTTTGTGAGTCATGTTTACGTGATGCCTTCCTATTGGTTGATTGGTTTGTTGATGGCTGGTGATTGGCTGTTGTTTACTTGTGCTGCCAAGCTCTTGGCTCCAAAGTACTTGGTAAGATCATGGTAAATCAGCACTCCTGATGACTGACAAGGGGTGCATTTCCCAGGCTTCAATCATTTCCCTGGCTATTTTTGTACCTGTACAGCCAACAATCTTAGTAGCTGTGAAATTGAATGTATGTCCTTGTTTGTTGCAGTGTGAGGCTACCAATGAGTTCGGGTCTCCTTGTCTATCTCAGAAGATGGGCTCCAGCACAAGTCCAAAAGCTTGGAAGAATAAACCTCTGGTTCCAATGACAAAGCCAGATTCGATCTTACATTATCCTGGGACATGTATATTTGCCTTTATTTGTCTAAGAATATTATAGGCCACATTAAAAAAGTTCCCTTAGATTAAAAAACCCCAAATTTAAAAACTTCAATTGGATCAAAATGCAGAGGTTAGTTTACTAGTGTTGATTGCCATTTAAGGGGATGGTCCTCCCTCTGCAAAGTGAGCAATGAACTACTAGGTTGG
The DNA here is from genome assembly GCF_947247035.1 of Vipera ursinii. Classification (NCBI taxonomy): domain Eukaryota; kingdom Metazoa; phylum Chordata; class Lepidosauria; order Squamata; family Viperidae; genus Vipera; species Vipera ursinii. Next base: position 204,857,418 of record NC_139512.1, read on the forward strand.
GCTGTGATCAAATAAAGTACAGTACACTAGCCAAAATACACAAGAATGCTAAAGATGATATAAGGTGGAAAAGAACATTTTAAAACTGTAGCAGAAAATTACATTCAGAAGGCACATTTGTGATGGAAGGGTAGTGGCTACTAATTCATCTGAAAATATTATTTTGAGTTTATTGGATTCCTCAAAGAATGTTAAAACAGGTGGACATTAGATTTCTTATCCTGGCAATAGAAGAAATGCAAAAGTTCTTTAATTCACTTGATTTGGTCTTGTTCTGTATTGCATTGTTTCAGATTAAAAATTGTTAGCATAATTTTGGGGTGAGATATTATATATTAAGATCCCAAGTTGAATTATATTTTTAGACTCTAGGATTTGTCAAATTATGGAAAGCTTTGGTTTGACTGAGCTTGGGACAAAGCAAAGAGGATAATCTTATTTAAATGGAAAGGAAGTTACTCTCCTGATTTTAATTTATTAAGTTTATCTGCAACCTGACTTCCAGGAATAGATCCAGGAAATGATTTTATCTATTTTTAAAAGTCTTTATGCTCTGAAGAAGAGAAGATCGTATGTTATCTTGGTATATGGTCCAAATTTAACATTAGGCTCAATAACTAAATTCTATGAGGGTTTTTTACATTGGACCTTTTCCTTTTATTATTTTTGTGGGAGTTATGTTTATTTCACTTCATCACTATAAATATTTAGGATCTTCCCATATTATCTTTATCCAATTGTAGATTTTTGTATGTCACTAGCAATATAATTATTTAAATAAATATATTCTCCCTCCTACCCCCCCCCCCCCCCCCGCCCCACCGCTCCCATTCTTGTCTTCCAAAAATGTTTGCTGGCTTGTTCTGATAACAGGGCAATTAGGCCACGTCCATCTAAGCTTCAACTGAGGTAGAGATATATGGGCATACTGAATTTAACAGAACGTATCTATGCTCTCAGGGAAATTATTACATACCATTGATGGCTTTCAATTATATTTCACAACATTTCCTTAACATTTATTGCTTGTATGTTTGTTGTTCTAATACCACAACTTACAATATTGTATTTTTAGCTTATTAAATCTGAAATATTTTGGATTTCAGGACACATTTCATTCTGTTACTTTTCCCATTTTGCTCCGAACAAACAAATTGATTCTTCATTTTTCTGGTCCTCATGTCTGCCACTTTCCTTTTTATCATTATCTTCCCATCAAAGAATTTCATGACTTTGTCCACGCCAAAACAGAAGGCTGGTTTTAGAAAGCCAATGTAATTTAGTCTTCCAATTTGATGTCAAATGACATAACCTATCAACTTGTTACACCTTTGCTCCGTGAGCTGCATTGGTTGCCAGTTGCCTTCTGGGTGAGATTCAAGGTACTAGTAATGGTGTTCAAAGCCCTCCATGGCAGGGGGCCAGAGTACCTCAGGGAACACCTGCTGCCGGCATCAAGCTCCCTGCGCCCTGTGCGTTCCCACAGAGAGGGCCTCCTCAGGGTGCCACCGATCAGAGAATGTCGATTGGTGGCCCCCAGGGGGAGATCCTTCTCTGTGGGCGCTCCGGAACTATGGAATCAGTTACCGGTAGAGCTCCGGATGGCGCCCGATCTTCGCTCCTTTCGTCGCGATCTCAAGACGTTTTTGTTTGTACAAGCCGGCCTAGCCTGATGGGGGATTGGTGGGGTTTTTTATTTTTGTATTCTTAATATTATCTTGGGGTTTTATAATTGTAATATATCAATTGTTTTAAACTCGGGCAATTATTTAATTTCCTTTTAATATTTGTGATTTTGTATTTTATTCTTGCCCTGTGAACCGCCCTGAATCCTCAGGGAGAAGGGCGGTATAGAAATATTATTAAATTAAATTAAATTAAATTGTGTTGGAACTGATACGGGAACAGAAATCACCATTAGTTAACCATGTTGATGCATCTCAAGTCTGTGACTAAAGCAATATAATGCCTTCTTATATTTAGCAAGATTTGGATGCCTTTGGTTGGCTTCACCCAGAGCGCTAAACATGACTGATTTGGGCTTCAGTGCAATAAGATGCAATTTTCTTTGGGTTGAACCCTCTTAAACTGGCATCCTGGGACTACATCACAAAAGGTAATAGCTCATGGGAAAAGCTTTAAAGTAGAGTAGAATTAAAAGGGAATATTATTAACAATTAATGCTGTGAACCCAATTGGTCAAGGAATTTCAGCTGGCAGGGTCCCAGGAGAAAAGGCTTGTCTGCCGTGGCTCCTGCCCTTTGAAACATCGTGCCCCCTGAGGTCAGATCTTTACCCACCCTACTGACCTTCAGCCAAGTGCTGAAGATCTGGCTCTCTCAGCTGGCCTGGGGCTCCAAGAGAGGATACATCATTCTGGAGGTGGCTATTGGATTAAGAAATAATCCTACCTTTACCTATATGCCTCTTGCTCCCTTCCTCGCCATCTTTTAATTGTAAATTGTTGTTGTTGTTATTGTTATTACTGTTAACTGGCTTTTAATGTTTGCAAGCTGCCCAGAGTTGCCTCTAGATGAGACGGGCAGCAGACAAGTCAAATAAATAAATACATAAATTCATTAAGTTGTTAAGGATAGTATGTACATCCTTTTATGAGCACATTCTTGCAATAATTTCCATCTTCAGGTGTCTCTCAGGTTTAAACTAAGAAACACACAAGTCAAAAATCAACCATATTTTCTCCCTCCCTCATGTACAGGCATTAAGCCTTTTAAGTGGGGAATGGTTGAGAGCCTGCAATGCAGTTGTGGTGCTCTGGAACAAACTCTTAACACATATAGTTCACGAATGTCCCTTCGGGAATTTTCAGGGCACCTGGGATGACCTCATGGCAGCCACACTGGAAGCAATTAGATGGTTAGCTTCCTTAGACATTGAATTATAACATCTATCCTATTGCAATTTTATGGATCTATATTATGGTGATTTTATTATGGTTTTATCTTAATTCAATATTTTATCCCCTATGTTGTATTGTCTACATACCTGTACCTGTGTGTGTCTGTGTGTCTGTGTGCTGATGATGTATTTCAGTGATTGTGTGACCTCTGTGGATGCCATACACTAAATAAAATAAATAAAAATGTACAGGCATTCAAGCTTTTCATATGCAACATCAGCATCAGGGATTCTTATAGGTGGGCAACAGAATCTGCAATGATGTAAGGCCCTCACTTCAGGTAACAGAAATTAAGTGCAAGAGCAGCATGTAATTAATTGCTGTATTTTTCCTGACAGGAAGAAGTGCTTGTATGATTTTATCCTGATGTGCCAAAATAACCTAGGCAGCTATGATGTACATTAATGGACTGTTTTTTAATGAGGATGGGTTACATGCAGATTTAACCTTCATTCATTTCACAGCGAGACTTTGGGCCAGCCTCCGATTTTAGCCTAACCTGTACCTGCAGAGTTGTAGGAGTAAAATTGTCCCTTTGTGAGCCACATTTTACTCTAGTATGATGTGCATTTATGGTTATTTGAGTTTACTCTGCTATGTAAAATAGATTAATTCAGCAAATTATTTATCTTCTACCTCACCTTTGGTCAGTGCAAGGCAGCATCCGCACTACGAACTTCTGAATTATTCCCAACAAACCTGTGAATTGGGTTGAGCAGAGAGCAAGTGACAGATTCTAAGTCACCCAGGGTACTTCTTAGAAGTGGGGTGGGGGGCTTAAACATACCCCCCTTTCCCCACCATACTCTTTTAACACTTAATTGCTATGCCACATCACCTCCTGGTTGCAATATAGAGTCCATTCAGCGTAGGTCAGTATGCCACTTTGGTGTAATGGCTAGGATGCTGGGCTAGAAACAGGAGAGGCGAGTTGTGGTCCTCTCGTATGCATGAAAGCCAGGTGAGTGCCTTTGGGCCAGTCTCTCTCAGCAAAATCTACCTCTCAAAGTTGCTATTGTGGGGATAATAAGAGGTAGGAACACTAAGTACTGTATGTATCTGGCCTTGACTTGACCCCAAATCAACCCCAAATCCTCCTTCTCCACATTGGGATGAATGACACAACAAAGAACCGGAGTATAATAGTGAGAGATTATAAACACCTAGACAATAAAGTTAAGAAGCTAGGAGCACAAGAAGTGTTCTCATCAGTACTCCCAACAAAAGGCCAACACCCACTGAGGGGAAAAAAGAATTCTAGAAATAAACCATTGGTTAAAGGGTTGGTGTTGCCAAGAAAACTTTGGTTTCCTGGATCATGGACTGCATTTCCTACGCAAAGGACTCATGGCAAGGGATGGGCTGCAACTCACGAAAAGAGGGGAAAATGTACTTGGAAAAAGACTAGCCCAATTTATCAAGAGGGCTTTAAACTAAAAACAAGGGGGAAGGTCAACCAATCTTTAGAATCTCTAGAACCCCAAACCAATCATAAATCCCAAGAAAACAAATCAAACAATGGAGTAGGCAGTGATGAGGGGGAAAAAACAAACTCAAACACCAGGAGATGCAGGAAACATATCCACAGAGAGGCATAAAAGTCTTAAATGCTTATATACAAATGCTCAAAGCTTGGGGAACAAACAGGGCAAACCAGAAGCAATAGTACACGAGGGTGGGTACGGTGGGACAAAACCCATGAATGGAATGGTCTGATGGATGGATACAAATTGTTCAAAAGAAACAGAACTACAAAAAGAGGAGGGGGAGTTGCACTATATGTAAGAGAACACTACATATCTACAGAAATGCACATGATCAAAGACAAAATCTCTCCAGAATGTATATGGTCAATATAAAAGAGAAAAAAGTGACATTGCCATAGGTGTATATTACAGGCCACCCAACCAATCAGAACAAATAGATGAACTCTTTGCCAACCAGTTAACAAATGCATGTAGGAAGCATATCACAGTAGTAATGGGAGACTTCAACTATCCAAATATCAACTGGGAGACAAACTCTGCAGTGAACAGGAGATCAAAAAGATTCCTAACCAACCTAGCCAACTCTGTCATCCAAAAGGTGGAGGAGGGAACTAGACATAAAGCTATATTGGACTTAATTCTTACTAATAGAGAAGAAGTGATAGAGGAAGTTGAAGTTGCTGGAACTTTGGGTGAAAGAGACCACGTCATACTGTAATTTAATATAATGCGAACACTAGCAATAGTAATAGAGCCTTGGTGGAGCAGTGGGCTAATGCCTCCTTAAGTAACACCAGCTGCCTGCAATTAGTGCAGGTTCGCATCCCACCAGGCTCAAGGTTGACTCAGCCTTCCATCCTTCCCAGGTAGGTAAAATGAGGACCCAGATTGTTGGGGGCAATTAAGCTGACTTTGTAATAATGCCGCTTGGGTGTGTGTGTGAAAGCCCTAATAAGCAGGCATATACATAGAATGAAGGCTACTGCTAAGCTTGTAAGCCGCCCTGAGTCTTCGGAGAAGGGCGGGATATAAATGGAATTAAAATAAATTAAAAATAAATAAATAAACAATCCAACCAGTGTCTTAAACTTTAAAAGAGCTGATTTTAACAAACTCAGAGAGAACCTAGGAAAGATTCCATGGATGAAAATCCTAAAGGGGAAAACAACCCAAGAAGCGTAGGAAACTCTAAAAAATGCGATCATAAAAGCCCAGACCAGCACAATACCACTGAAAAAGAAAAACAAGACATTCAAGAAGAAATCAGCAAGGCTGCATGAAGATCTTTCTGACAAATTGAAAGGCAAAAAGGACAAGTTCAAAAAATGGAAAGAGGGGCACATAACTAAGGTCGATTATCAGCAGACAGCCAGAACATGCAAAGATGAAGTCAGGAAAGCAAAAGCTCGGAACGAACAAAGACTTGCAACAGAAATCAAGGATAATAAAAAAATTCTTCCAACATATTAATAACAAGAAAAAAGTTAAGGAAACTGTAGGTCCACTAAAGAGCCAGCACAGATTTGTTAAAAACAGATCATGCCAAACCAATCTTATTTCATTCTTCGATAAAGCAACTAAACTAGTAGACCAGCGAAATGCTGTGGACGTTGTATACTTAGATTTCAGTAAGGCATTTCATAAAGTAGACCACAATCTACTCCACCTTTTTCTAGCTTACCAAGCAGTAGGCTGGCAAACTACTCACTGAGTAGTCCTCAATGGCACTACTGTACATCCACATGAAGTAAGCAGTGGAGTACCACAAGGTTCCATCTTAGGCCCAGTACTCTTCAATATCTTCATAAATGACTTAGACGAGGGAATTGAAGGGGAACGCATCAAATTTGCAGATGGCACCAAACTGGCAGGGGTAGCCAATACCCCAGAAGACAAACTCAGGATCCAAAAGATCTTGACAAACTTGAACAATTGGGCCCTGTCCAACAAAATGAGTTTCAATGTGGAGAAAAAGTTTTACATTTAAGCAGGAAAAATCAAAGGTACAAGCAGAGATTAGGCGAGACCTGGCTTAAAAACAGCAACTGTGAGACAGACCTTGGAGTCCTACTGGACTATCACTTGACTATGAGCCAGCAGTGTGCAGCAGCAGCCAAAAAAGCTAATACAATCCTGGGTTGTATAAACAGAGGCATAGAATCAAGCTCACACAAAGTATTTGTACCGCTTTATAAAACCCTAGTAAAACCACACCTGGAATACTGCAGCCAATTTTAGTCACCATATCACAAAAAAGATGTTGAGAGTTTGGAAAAAATTCAGAGGAGCAACTAAGATGATCAAAGGCCTGGAGACTAAAACAGGCTGCAGGACTTGGGTTTGGCTAGTCTAAAGAAAAGAAAAATATGGGAGACACGATAGCATGATATTTCCAGTATTTGACAGGCTGCCACAAAGAAGAGGGGGTCACTTTATTCTCCAAAGCACCAGAGGGCAGGACAAGAAACTGGTTGGAAACTGATCAGAGAGAAGCAATCTGCAATTAAGGAGAAACTTTCTGAGAGTGAGGACAATTAACCTCTGGAACAACTTGCCTCCAGAAATCGTGGGCGCTCCATCACTGGAGATTTTTAAGAAGAGGCTAGACAGTCATGTGTCTGAGGTGGTATAGGACTACAGGTTCTCCTGCTTGAGCAGGGTTGGACTAGAAGATCTCCAAGATCCCTTCCAGCTATTCTATTCAAGGCAGGCGAAAAATAAATAAGTAAATAAATAGGTCTCCAGAGTCCTGAGAGGAAACGTAGGATAAGCAGTGCATAAGATAATTAAAGAGAGATGAATCCAATTCTGTGCATGCTTATGGCACGAATCGTCAGGGACTGCTTACTTCCGGGGAGTAGTTTGTCCCTGTAAACTGCAAAAAGCCACGGATATTTCCTCCGGCCCTCGCTTTCTTTCCCAGCTTCTTCCTATGGGTATGAAAGGAGAGAGGACATGCCGACGGACGAGACTGCTCTGATGCCCCATGCTTAAGCCATAATGTGTTTTGGTGCAGGGTTTACATCAACCAAACCGCCGCGACTGCAATCAATAGCTTATCGCTAAGGGGGGTTGCGGGATGCCTCAATTGTGGCTGATTCCACTGGGGTTGGCATTCAACCCCGGGCCAGCACCGTGTGCCCTGGCTTCGTAAGCCGGGCAGCGTTTGCACCAGGTGTCGCGCTACATTTCCTCCGCCTAAAGTTAAAACAAAAGCGGAAGGAAAGAGATGGGGGCAGGTTCGGCTCGCCCTCCTCCTTCCAGGGGGCTCCCCGCATCGCTTCCCTTTTCCCGCCTAAACTCTCTCGCTCCCGGCCTCCCTCCCTCCCTCCCTCCCTCCGCTCGCCCCAAGCCGCCGCAAAGCGCCAACATTTCCTCCCGGCGGGCCCCGCTGCCCTCCGCTTCGCTCCTCCCCGCCCGGGCACCGCAGCAGCCTGCGCCTCCGCCACCCCCCCCCCGCCCTGGCTCCTCTCGGCGTCACCCTCCTGCCTGGAAGATGGCGCTGGGCGGCCAGGTTGGTGTGCTTGGGAACTGGGCGGCGGGCGTTGGGCGCCCAGGCAGGCCGTTGGGCGGATAGGCCGGGAGAGAAGAGGCAGGGCGGGACGAGGAGGAAAGGCGCCCGGAGCCGGGGAATAGGGCGTTAGGAGGGAAGCGCATCCTCCTGGGCAGGCAGTGCCTCCGGGGGGGGGGGCGGAGGGCTGTGTGGCGGCTGTGTTTGGAGGGGAGGCAAGAAGTGGCTCTCCGTCCTCCCCGCCATCTCTCTCCCTCTCCCCCAAATGAGGCGTTGCAAAAAGGAGGGTGGAAGCAGAGGAAGGCCAGTCCTTTGGGACGGTGGGTGGGTGGGTGGGGCTCTCCCCTTTCCCGTTTTGGAGAGGTGGCAAACTAGGGGGTGGTCTCCTGGGGAGGTGGTCTTTCGAAAAGTGATGGCTCGTTGGAAAGTGATGATGGCTTGGTCCCAGAGATAAGAGGATGTCTGAACTAGTGGCAGAGGAAAGGGGACCTTACAGAGAGCTTCAATCGACACGAACCCCAAAACCTGGGTGCAAACCCCTAGAACCGTTTCTTCAAGCCCCTAGGGCAGGGGTCAGCAACCTGAAACAGTGAAAGTTCCCTCAAAAAAGGAAAAACTGGGAGCCGCAAAAAATGTGTGCACATGCGCGTACATGCGTGCATGCGCAGAACAGGGTTTGACTGAAGAGTGGAGCCAAGGCGAGATATGCACCTACCCTGCATATTTGAATTGATTGGTTGAACTTTTTTAGTCCCACTTTTTTTTTTTTTTTTGGACTGCACATGGCAGAGGACTGGGAGCCGCAGGAGATGGCTGAAAGAGCCGCATGCGGTTCCGGAGCCGCGGGTTGCAGATCTGTGCCCTAGGGGAAAGCTTTGCTGAGCATCTTGTAGAGCAGGTGGGAAATTGTGTTGTAGAAGCTAGGAGTGACTGAGGCAAAGTGTGAGTGTAGGTGGCATGTGCGGTGGTAGAGACCTACTGAAGATTTTGTAGTGTGAGTATTTGCCGAGATTCAGCTGCAAAAGAACCTATGGCTGTATTCACAGCATCCAGTGGTAATGTGTTTTCTTCTTCCCCGGCATGCTGAAATAAATTAAGAACTCTTTCTTAAAAAAAAAACATTTCCCATTCTTTAGCCCTGTGAACAGACAGCATGTGTTCTTCATCTGCTGTACTGAAGATTCAGGCAGAGCATAATCCACAGAAAAAATAACTTGAATTTGTAGACAAATTTAGACATTTTTTTCCAAGAATTTAGATGCTCAGATAGGTCTGCTAGTTCATTATCCCATGACTAGCACAAATTGGTGCCTACATTTCAACAACCCAGGTTGGAGTTGCACAACATGTATAAATGAGAGATGATTTCTTACTGCTTAGCCTATTTTCAGACGCTTCCTTGCAGTTGACCACATGGCCAGGGCTTGCCCTCAAAAATGTAGTTGATTGGTTTGTGTTCCCCGGGGAAATCATCTGATCTGAGTTTGTGGAAAAAGGCATAGCAGTTAATAATTATTCTTCCATTGCCCATAGATCATCTGGTTATTTTACCTTAGTGGGAATGAAAGTTATTTTTTTTCTTCTAAAAGTTGGGTCTGATGGCTTCCTATGACCTCTGGAAGGAAGTTTTAATAATATTATATTGTCTAATATAATTAGACAATTTTTGAAAGAGACTGGATGGTTGATATCATAGGACCAAGGTGCAGAAAAGCTCTTTTTGTTGACTAAATAAGGAAATAGGAATTTTGTATGAATAATGGGGAAATTTTGCAACTCAATCCATAAGATGGAGAAGTTGTAAAACCAGAAGGTGAGGTGTCAAATGAAATGTTCATGAATTGTTACCTGGTCTCTGGTATAGATTTGTGATGGGAGATGAAATCCATTTTACCTGGGATTTGAGTTTTGCTAAAAGACAGACCATATTGAACTGTCTTGAGACAGCATAATTTCCTACATACTTTTAGAAGAGTTCCTATTACCCATACATTGTATAAATAATTAGAGATAAAAAATTTCCTGAACATTTTGAAGCAATAAAAGAAAATCTAGTTTTCTACTGAAAAAAGGAATATTTTGGACAAAATGAAAATGGATATACAGTGGATATACAGTGGATATAAAAAGTCTATACACCCCTGTTAAAATACCAGGTTTTTGAGATGTAAAAAAATCAGCGATAAATCACTTCAGATTTTTTTTCACTTTTAATATAACATATAAGCTGTAAAATTCAAATCGCAAAAGAAACTGAAATCTTTTCGGGGGATATAAAAATGTACAATAATATGGTTGAATAAATGTGGACACCCTCTTATAAATAGGGATGTGGCTTTGTTCAAAATTAACCAATCTCTTAAAACTGATGTTAAATAGCAGTCAGTACACACTTGCCATCAGTTAAAGTGACTAATTAAGCCCATATAAAATTCAACAATTCTTGTAGGATTTTTCTGACATGGTCTGCAAAGAGCTTACAAAGCATCAAAGGGATCTCTGGAAGGTGTTAGTCAGGAGAAAGGTACAAATAAATTTCCAAGTCATTGGATATATCATTGAACACAGTGAAGAGTCATCAGCAAGTGGAGAAAATGCACCACATTGACATCTGACTGGACCTTCCAAAATTGATGAAGAAACAAAAAGCAAACTGGTCTAAGAGGCTGCAGAGAGGCCTACAGCAACATTAAAAGAGCTGCAGGAATTTCTGGCAAGTGCTGTCTGTAATACTTGTGACAACAATCTCCCATATTCTTCATATATATGGGCTATGGGGTAGGTGGCAAGTCTTTCTTACAAAGAAAAACATCCCAGCTCAGTTATATTTTGCAAAAACCTTATCAAGTCTTATGAAAGCATGTGGAAAAATATGTCATGGTCTGATGGGACCAAGGTTGAATTTTTTTGGCCATAATTCCAAAAAATATGTTTGGTGCAAAAACAACGTTGTGCTTTACCACTAGTACACCATGCAGTGGAGCATGATAGTGGCAGCATTATGCTTTGGGGCTGCTTTTCTTCATTTGGAACTGGGGCTTTAGTCAAGGTAGAAGGAATTATGAATGGATCCAAATACCAATCGGTTTTGGCATACAACCTGCTAAAATGCTGAAGAAGAAGAGGATTTTCACCTTTCAGCATAAGAAAGACCCAAAGCATACCTTCAAATCAACAAAAGAATGGCTTCACCAGAAAATTAAAAGTTTTCAAATGGCCCACCCAAAGTCCAGACCTTTTCCAATTGAAAATCTGGAGGGGGGTGACCTGAAGAAGGCTGATCGCAGGAGATGCCCTGGCAATGGGACAGATTTGAAGTGCTTTTGAAAGGAAGAGTGGGCAAAGATTCCCAAGGCAAGATGTGCCATGTTGATAGGCTCCTACTCCAAAAAACTGAATGTTATTATAAAACCAAAAGGCATTTCAACAAAATTTTAAGAGTGTGCACACTTTATGCAACCATGTTATTCTACATTTTTGTTATTTTATCTTAAAATTTTCAGTTTGATTTGGATGCTTGGCAACTGGCATTGTCCCAGGGTCATGTGAGCATCTTTTGCGGCTTTCCCAATGGGGAAGCAGATTCTCTTTAACAATCACTACACTAACTTCACAACTGCAATGAAGGTCTTTGGTCAGAAGCAGTTTAGTAAACATAACTTAATTGTAACTATATCGAAACAATTACAATTAATTCGTTTTGACTTAATGCCTTGATGTGCTTAATTATTAATTTTTATGTTAATTATCAATATTTACATAAATACTGCATTAGTAATCTTTTGAGATGAGTAAATAAATGTATTTTGACTGAATGGACATAACTGTTCTAACTATTCTTACTATTATCCTGTGCGTCAGGAATAGAAATGAATCTAGGCTAGGATAATATTTGGGAAAATGGATCTTATACTTTTAATATTGTCATAGAACAGGAAATTAAGGGAAAAATAAATTAAAATTAGAACCTGGCATCCATGAAGTGAGTGGCACAGATTCAGCTTAACCCTGAAAATGTTGATACTCATTACTAGCTTAGCCTAAGTGTTTGATCTATGGTAATTCACTTCATGGATGGCAAAGTGGGAAAAAGCATGTATTTCAGATTATTAAGGAAATTTAAATGCTAAATGCGGTATTTTTTGCCATTGGACAATATTGGTATGTTTCATTTTTTTGCCAAGGTGTTTCATCTGAATGATAAATGAATAAATTAATGACATACGGATTTGCATGAACATTCAGGGAAAATATATATGTAGTTTTAATATCTGACATTTTATTCTTCCCAACAGAGTTTAGCAGAATTAGAAGTTCTTTGTAAACAGCTATATGAGGGCACAGATTTAGCCCAAAGATTACAAGCAGAAAAAGTTCTTTTGGAGCTTATTAACAGTCCTGAATGTCTCAGTCAGTGCCAGCTTTTACTGGAACAAGGAACGGTAAGCACTTTAAACTTTATTATCGATGTACATATCTGTTACGCAGTTTTGCTCAAATCTTCTTCCAGGTACCAAGACTGTCTACAACTACGTATTATCAAGGTACATTTGACTGTCAGATTTTTCTTTAGCTGTACATTTGTTATATTTTATAATAGGTAAAGTTAAAGGTTCCCCCGCACATGGGTGCTAGTCGTTTCCGACTCTAGGGGCCGGTGCTCATCTCCGTTTCAAAGTCAAAGAGCCAGCGCTTGTCCGAGGACGTCTCCGTGGTCATGTGGCCGGCATGACTAGACGCCAAAGGCGCACGGAACGCTGTTACCTTCCCACCATAGTGGTCCCTATTTTTCTACTTGCATTTTTACGTGCTTTCGAACTGCTAGGTTGGCAGAAGCTGGGACGAGTAACAGGTGCTCACTCTGCTACGCGGCACTTAGGGTTTGACCCGCCAAACTGCCGACCTTCTGATCGACAAGCTCAGTGTCCTAACCCGCTGAGCCACCGCATCCCTATATTTTATAATAGCAATAGTAAAATTGATTAGTGATCATAGATAAAGAACTCATAAGCTTTTGCAACATTGGACCAAAGGAGGAAACAAAACAAAGACATATATCCTCAAGTGAGATTATATTATCCAGAGTAGATTGCAGCCCCTGGTATATCTTGATAAAAGTTAAGCAAGGTCAGACTTGGTTGGTGTTTGGATGGTAGATACCAGGAAAGGCCAAAGCTGTAGACTAGGCTGGAAAATTGAGAAAATATCTTGGGAGAAGGCAGTTGTACACTATTTCAATATTGTTTTCAAAAAGGTTACATGAGTTCACGGATGTGACCTATATCTATAGTCCTCAACTAAAAACTGTAATTGAGCCCAGAAATATGGTTGTAAGTCGTGAGTTGTAAATTCTTTAGTTGGTCACTATGTGACTATGCCTGCTTTTACAGCCCTTTGTGCCGTGGTTGTTAAGTGAATGCCATGGTCATTAAACAAAGCCGTTTTATCCAGTGGGAAATTTTTTGCCAAAAACTGGAAGTAAATGGTGAATACTGGCAAAAAAAGCTGAAAGTACATGATTGCAGGATGGTGCAAATGGCCATAAATGCGAGCTGGTTATCAAATGCTCACAATGTGATCCTGTGATTGTAGCAGAGATCCGGTTGTTAAAATTCAGGATGTGAGTCATAAGAACCTTTGTGGGGAGGTCTGGTAATTTTGGTCGCTAAGCAACCATTCATTAAGGGAGGATTACCTGCGTATAATTTGGGAGGAGATAATCTGTTGATGTTCTGGTGGATAGTATATTTTATATTTTATTTATTTATTTTAATTCCATTTATATCCCGCCCTTCTCCGAAGACTCAGGGTGGCTTACAAACTTAGCAGTAGCCTTCATTCTATGTATATGCCTGCTTGTTAGGGCTTTCACACAACCCCCAAGCGGCATTATTACAAAGTCAGCTTAATATTGACCATGTGGTAGATAAGGAACTTTAAAGTAGTCCTCAGTTACAACTGTAATTGATCCATGCAATTACAGTAATTAAGTCTTGACAGGTCCCGTGACCAGATCCAATTTTATGACCTTTTTGCGGTGGTTGTTAAACCCGTTTATTGCTATAGAGCAGCAGTCCTCAATCTTTCCAGTTCCACAGACCAGAAACAGCAGCAGGTGAGGTGGTTGTGTTGGTTTTGCAGGCGCAACCTAATCCCGCACATGAGCATATGGGGCTGTGTGTGCTCACCGACTGCTTGTGTGGCCTGGTTTCCAACAGGCCACAGACCAGAGGTTGAGTATCCCTGCTACAGAATGGTTTTGCAGCCTCTCGGAGCATAACCTGTTTATAAGTACAGCACTGTTTGTCCTGTGTGTGTCACAGACTGTCTTAAAAAAAGTTATTTTGTAAGCGTCCTTTTATGAAATGACAACAAATAAATGACACTTTCTCACATCAGTGGGAAGTTGTAACTACATAAAAAACCTTGTTGATAATTAAGGAAAGCTAAACATTGTTTAGAATTTAGAATACTTGTATATCTTCTATCAAATTCTTTTTGGGATTCAGTTACAGTCTTAAAGCATTCCATATGCTATAGAAAATTTCAGTGACCGCTTGAATTTTTGACTTAAAAAAAATAGTATAAAATCCTGCGCTTAGAAGGTATTTTATTTATGTGTTTGATGGACTACAAAGTTTATTCCCTTTTAGTTTGGGATTTGTAATCAAAGGCATATTGCCAGCTGGAAATTCCTTGATGGAAACTTGAGGACATTAAAAGAAATAGCAGATGTCCATTTCATTTGTTAAAACCCCGTTGGTACCAATGAAGCTATAAGATACGTGCAGATGTGTATGGATGCCTGAAAAGCCTTATCTATAATGTAGATATAGCTAGTACATGTTGGAAATAATGATACTAGTTATATGTAATCGTATACCCATATAATAAATATATTCATATAACAATAACTTAATTGTGTATTGTATTGCTACATGGTGTCTGTGTGGCTATGTAAAGCAGAGTGTATTACAGTATTCTGAAAAATAGTTATTGGTGCCTGCAATTATTTTATTTACAAAAACCAATTATAAAAATAAGAAAGGCTCTTTTATAAGTAAAATGATAAATAAATGGTAAGTTACTAAAATGATAAAATAATAAATATAGGTAGTCCTTGTGTTATGAGCATAATTTAGCCCAAACTTGTCATTGCTAAGCAAGGCAGTTGTTAAGTGAGTTTTGCCCTATTTTACAACCCTTTTGCCACAATTGTTCAGTGAATCGCTGCAGTTGTTAAGTGAATTATGCAATCATTGAACAAATCTTTGCATGGTCAGAAGCTGGTTGGGAAGGTTACAAATGGTGATCACATGATCCTGAGATAGTGCTGCTGTCATATATGTATGTGTATATATGTGTGTATGTATGTATGTATTGAAACGAAAGTACGAACACCGGGATGAGATAAAAAACCAAAGCAGTTTTAATAAAATCGAGCTTTCTTTGATCAACTGCCAACATTGTCAGGATAAAATTGCTGGAGAGGTGAAACTACATTTATATCATTGACGCTTTTGCGCTCCACTTATGGAGCGCATCACTGGTTGTATTCTCTCGAGCTGCTTTGCACTTGTTCTTGTGGAGTGCGATTGCCTCTGAGTGCTTGCTGTCAATGGGGGATCATTATTTGTTCTTCCAGTTATGATCGATGCCATTGTCATTGAGCATGTTGTCCTCATGCCAAAAGTCCCTGGAGATTGCTCCTCCTTCTTTCTACTGTTTGTAGTGCGGGGTTGCTGTGTGATCATGCGATCTTGGTGTTGGCTCAGCGGTATAATCCGTGAGTTTTCGCGTTGTCTGCGCCATCCTTCTTCCCAACTCCTAAGGGCTTGGTATGCAGGGAGGAGATCTATATGACGATTAATTGAGGAATGGTCCAAAAACCAGGCCTCTTTAAATAATCGGCCGCCCTTGGTGTTGTCTTGGGCAATTGCCTCAGCCCCCGCCAAATCAAAGGTATGGTTTTTTGTAGCCATATATGCCCACACCTGCGAATGTTGTTCCTGTCTTTTAACTGCAAGCTCGTGTTCATGTATCCTAGTCCCCAACCGTTTCGCCGTCTCCCCAGTATAATTGCAATGGTAGTTCTCACATGCTGTCCTGTATATAACTGAGGACTTCTCTTCATTGGGGAGTGGATATTTTGGACGCATGACACGGGCACGCAGAGTTTGATCAGGTTTGTGGGCAACACTGACTTTATGGGGGGCCAATATGCACGCTGTGGTTTCGGATACACCATGGATGTAAGGTAGTGTTATCCGTTGTAAGGTAGTGGTGTGTGTGTGTGTGTGTGTATGTATGTAAAGCTGGTCATAAGTCACTTTTTTCATGCTGTTATAACTTTGAACAGTCACTAAACAAATGGTTGTAAGTGAAGGACTATAAGTAAATTATAAAAATAGTTCTTTTAATATTATTTATACAGTGTTGGGTTCTTTGCTTATTATAATGAATCATGAATTATTCCCCAACCTTTCTGGCTTTGCGGACCAGTGGGGAGAGGGGATGGTTCCACGCGAATGGCCAGCAAGTCCACGCATAGTTCCAGTGTGAGTGCATGCCTGCCGCACACGGTAATTAATCACATATGCACATGCTCGCCCGCTACTCACAGAAGGGGGGATGCTCATGCTTGCTAATCCACCATTTCCATGGCCCTGTTGCAAATACCTCATGGCCCACTAGTGGACCGTGGCCCAGAGATTGGGGACCTCTGTGTCAGAATAGATATGGTTCGCTAAATAGCAAAATGTTAGGAAAAAAATTTCTTGTTGCAAGATTATCTGTTTGCTTTAAAACTCTTTAGTATTATGCAATGTTACTATTACCATTTCAATTGTGTATATTTTTGTCTAGACATCCTATGCGCAATTGTTAGCAGCAACATGTCTCTCAAAACTTGTATGCAAAACCACACCTTTACCTATTCAACAAAGAATGGACATCAGTAAGCATTTTTTATTCTTTTCAATAGTAAAATTGTGTTTATAATCTAAAATTTAATTACTAGCAACTTAAACATACAACTTTTAAAAAAATTATTATAGTTTCATAATCGAAGAGTGTGAATATTTCCTATAATCTGGGGTTTCTCATCTTTAGGCAATAGAAGAGGCATTATATGTGTTCAATTGCTTATGTTTCATATACAATAGTGGCCAAAATTGTGGAAGTCTTTTGGGAGAAGTGTACAGTGGAAATGCCACCTTTGGTTAAGTTTCCACCAATTTTTCTTCTAATTTCTTTATAACTGTAGCCTTGTTCACTTAATATTTCACATCGCTTTCTGGGCAACCAGTCAACTCTTTGCATCATTACTTTAATTTTACTATGTTTTACAAGCTCACTAAATGAAAAAACACAAAAAACCCCAATCAACTTGATAGCGATCATATAACACACTGACAAATGTCCTCCTCTCAGCTTCAATACATGACATCAATAACTGAATCCTACTGTGATCTGATTGGCTCATTGCCAAAACAAGATGACAGCTGATTGGCTCTCTAAACACTTATGCGCATTGGCTACAATCAGATGAAGGAAAGCTACCTGATATCAACCTAAGCAAGTTGTGCTTCCTTTTTCTGGTTATTTGGCTATAACTTTTCATAGAATACAGTACAAATAAGTGAACAAACTTTGTTGCATTACATTCTTGATTAAATTATCTTTCCATTGATATATAATTTTATGGTACTACTCCACCCCAAAAAAGTGGTGTTATTAGCCATCAAACCTCAAAAATACACTTTTCCCAAAAGGTTTCCACAGTTTTGGCCACTACTTTAAATAATTATAAATACCTGAGCAGGAGCTGAACCACATTTGTACAAGCATTTGGTATATCTTTCCAGTCAAATAGAATAGTTTGGTGATGGTAATGTTTAGTCCTTAAAATGAAAATAGTGATAGGTATCATACTTACCTGCTTTGTAGTGTGTTATACTGATCTTAAATACAAAGTTATTTATTCATGTCAAAGATTTATAAGTGATCCTAAACTTAAAATTAGAAAAAAAGAAAGAAAATAAAAGTTGTTTCGTCTGGTTCTTAAAACATATGTATCTGTTAGAGCCAGAGAAATAGTATACAGATTTCTGTGATTTTATAATTAATGTGGTAGATGTAGGTCTATGCTTGAGAACCTCATGCATATTTGGAGAATTGGCTGTCTTGCACATTTATAGAAAGAAACTTAAACGTATTGCATATGTTTACTTTTCTCACAAATCATAATACGGTTTATTGGGTTTGGCTACGAATTTTTTGTAAATGCAGTTAAACTAGGCATGTCAAACTCCGGGACGTTTTCCCCTTTACCGGCAATGGGGTGGGTGTGGTTTCGGCATGGCGCATCTGGCCCATGGGCCGGCAGTTTGACATGCCTGAGTTAAACTATTATATAGTTCATAATTATTATATAGTTCATAATTTGCATGGGGAGCCCATGCAAATTATAGCTTAGTTAGGAAACAATAGTTAAACAAACCCCTAGCACAGGCATGTCAAATTGCCGGCCCGCAGGCTGGATGCATCATGACGAAATGGCGCCCTCCCCTTTGCCGGCAATGGGGAAAAAGTCTTGATACGTCACGCGACGTCACATGATGTCGCGGGTTTGACATGCCTGTCTTAGCACAATGCAGTGTATGAATTCTGTCATTGTGGCAGCCTGCTAATTAATAACCATAAAGAATTTGGGTTAGTTTGAGCTATTTTTGTGAAATCAGGTACATAATAAGCCCTATAATATTTTGACTCAAGTGATTCTCATGCAATTTTTGTTTGTAGCTTTGTCTTCCATTTCTATGTGCCTGATATATAGTATAATTTTTGTTCTCTTCTTTAGTCACTAATAATAATTTTGTTGTTCACAGTCCGAATGTGAATACTTCTCACTATAAAGTTTAGCTCTGGAACATGGAAAGGAAACATTTTACTTTAATTCTAAGGCATAGTGGTACAATTCTGCATCCTATCTGAATGAATTCTGTAATTGCTTTTGGTTAATCACATACTTAAATTAACTTGTACAATTAGCATAGTTGCATCAAAAATAACTAGTGTCTTATATTAATAATAGTAGAAAAGAACTTTTCAACCATTTTAGTTATATCTGGGCTCATATCTGCAAGTAGGTAAGTTACATAAAATAAATGCTGCATATACTTGTGGATAAGCTGAGAATTTTAAGAGCCAATAGGTACCTAAAATTTTACGTTCAGCATAATCCTCAAATGGGCTAATCTGTGATACATTTAATTAAATATCTATATTTCCCATATATACTCGTATGTAAGCCCATCCGCAAATTAGCAAACCTTCAGATTCATAGCCAAAATATCATAGAAGATGAAGGTTGACATCCATAGATAGAGCATTTTTCATGGTGCAGGTAGTCCTTGACTTACAACAGTTCATTTAATGACAGTTCAGAGTTACAACGCCACTGAAAAAAGTAACTTAGGGACCATTTTTTACACTTAACCATTCCAGCATCCCCATGGTCACATGATTAAATTGACTGATTCCTGTTTATGATGGTTGCAGTGTCCTTGGTCATGTGATCACCTTTTGTAACTTTCTGACAAGCAAAGTCAATGGGGAAACCAGATTCACTTAAGAACCACATTACTAAACGTATTAAAAATGCAGTGATTCACTTAACAACAGTGTCAAGAAAGGTCATAAAATAGGGCAAAACCTCACTTAACAAATGTTTCCCTTAGCAACAGAAGTTTTGGGCTCAGTTGTGGTCGCATGTTGAGGATTACCTTGGTAAACGTTTGAGAGTTGGGTTATCTGCGGTTAGACTAATATGTGCGTATATACGATAATTTCTTCTTAAGAATTCAAAAGTAGTTGATTTTGCAAGTTCTTTCATTGTTTTCTATCTTTCAGTTATCTTTAACCCCAAATAATTGCTTTTTTTTAAATCTTGGTACAGGAAACTATATACTGAATTATATTGCATCTCGACCAAAATTGGCCCTTTTTGTGATTCAGGCTCTTGTTCAAGTAATTGCAAAGATCACAAAATTAGGATGGTTTGAGGTTCAGAAAGACGAGTTGATTTTTAGAGACATTATTGCTGATGTTAAAAAGTTTTTACAGGTAAGCAAGAGAAAGTGTTTGTTGAAATAAATATTAAAATATGTAGGCAATATCTTTGGTTTGAAGCATGTACAAATACAGACTTTTCCTTCCTATGCATATATTTTCAGAATCCATAATGCAAATATAGACCTTTCTATCACAGCCATAAACAGGCACAAAACTTTTACATATTCTTTTGAAAAAAAACCAAAACCTTTATTTTTCTTACTGAAAATTGCAGATAATTCTTTCTTTAAAAGAATGGTAAACTATGGGAGTATGCATCAATGTCAAAAATAGCTTTGTAGTTAAAAAACAAGTTGATACTAAATTTAATTTAGTCTAGAAACCATGGACCATAATCCTGCATATGGACTTGTATCACATCCATAGTTTAGGTTTCTCTTAATGTAAGACTTTAAAATGCTAGATATTGCTTGATAATAAGGACAGAGTATTTAAGATTAGGAAAAAAAACCTTGTTAATTGTTTATTCTAGTTTATGATTCTTATTATATTGGTGGGCTTTGCCAATTATTAATTTGATTTTGACAACACTACAATAGAAATTTGTATTTTTGTTTCCTTGATTGGCTTTCAAATATCTTAAAATAATAATAAAAAACAGAAAGTAATCAATAGTTGCCATGTCTGAAGATTTAAATTTTCAGCTAAAATTAGTGTAAGACTTTACCTTGCATACTTTATCAGCAAACCTAGCAGCTATTTATGCGTTATTACAATATTAGATTGGCATGATTTTTTTCCCCTTGGGTATGTATGGAGATCCACAGCTAGTCAGAGTAACTGGCTGTGAGCTAGATAAGGCGGTTTCATATGTTTGGTAGAACCAGCAGATAGGTTTCCTAGAAGTTATGCACATGTTACATTCCTTCCCTTTGAAATGACAGCATGTTTTTGTGCCTGACATTTGGAATAACGTTCTCTGCAGAGATTTATAAGGCTCTTAACCTCACTTGTTTAATTCAGGTTTCCCCAACCTATGGGCCACAGCCTGGGAACAGGCCGCAGGCTGTTGGCCAGCGGGCTGCGGAAATGGCTGGCCAGTGCGAGCAGCAGGGGTGCGCACTCCCCCAGTTGTGCTAGTGCCCACGGGCCCATTTGCGCATGTGCATGAGTGCAAATGGGGATGCTAGTGTGGGGCGGGTGTCCGTGGCTTGTCGTACTTTTTGAGGTAAAAGAAGTGGAGAATGAGGTTCTTAATGTGTTTAATTTTCAAGATGGCGGACGTGCGGGCGGCCGTGTGAGGTTGAGCTCTGCAGGTCCGAGAAGATAGGCGTCCTAGGAGCCCCTCAGGGCTTTTTTCTTTATGCCCTGGGTTGGGGGAAGGGTGACAGTGATGAATTTGCCATTGGTTAGATTTTATCAGTTTGACCGGCATTTCGCTGGGCTGCCGGCTTGCTATCTGCTCAGCTGTTCGGCTGCTCAGCTGGTTGTCGGGAGTTTCCGGCTATGTCGGGCGGTCTTGGCTTCTTCGGCGGCGGCGTTTGGAGTTCCCGGCGGCTGGCGGCGGCGGTGCTACGGCGGCGGCGACGGAGCTGTTTATGAGTTACGAGCTGTTTGGCCCGCCTTTTCTATTGTTTTCTTTTCGACCGGCCTGCCTCTGCTTTCTGCCTTCTTTTTGCCTGCATCGACGACGACGCTTTGGGTCATCCTAATGGCGACGGCGATGGCGGCGGCGGTGGCGTTGTTCCCGGCCTGTTCCCGGGCCGTTTTCAGGCCACTTTACCATCGACTATTGTGGTCTGGCCTGCATTTATCGAACCGTTTGTCCTGCTGCCGCCTGGGCCTTTTTGGCCCGTTTTTTCATCGGCGGTGGCGGTGGCTCTCCCCGGATTGTCTGCGGCCTTGGCGGCGTTACGGTGGCTGCGATGATGGCGGCGGCAGTGTCCATAGCGGCCCAGCGGCAGCGGCTTCGGTGATTCAGCGATGGCGTTATGGCCGGTTTGCCGGCCCCCCGGTTGGTTCTGCATATCCCAGATGGGTTGGCACCCCCATTGTTTCTGATGGCCCTGAAGGTTCCTGGGCTAGCCGGTGGATTCCGGTGGAGCCCAGTGAAGCCTTGTGGACTTGGATCATTTCGAAGGATTTTGGAAGACCGGTGGGGAATTTAATGGACCTGGGGGAGCCAATCTTTGTTGACCACAGTCTGGAAGGCCCTAATAATTATGGAACTGAGGGCCTATGGACTGGTGGTCAGTTACAATCTCTAGGAATGACGGGACAACGGGGGACTTGGCTGTTATTAGAATTGACTATGATGGCTTGTTCTGTTTTCACAATCAATTGCGCATTGCCCTTACACCCCAAAGGACAGAGAACTCTGGGTATTGCCATTGTGAGAGGATGGCCGAATTTACAACTGCTGCCCCTAGAGGTGAGAGCTCTATGAGGCAGGCCATACCCAGTGTGGTTGCTCCAGACTTCCATCCCCCCGAGAATTGGCTCTGTGGCCGTAGTGAGAGGACGGTGGCAGGCCTGCCCGGGGGGTTTATCCAGCTGAGTGGCAGCGGCTGGACGGAGGCCTGGGACTCCCTTTCCGAATAGATCCTCCTCATGGACTATTATCTATGGACTGCCTGCGATCCGGACTGCTATTTATGCCTTCCTTTAAATATTCTTCCACGGACTTGTGCGCCCTCAGGGGTGCTCCCCCCTCCTGGGTGCGACCCGCCTTGCCAGCCGATCATAACCTCGAGGAAGGGCCCATTTATTGGGACCCTGAGAGTTGGCTGGGCACGGGTTGGGGCCTTCGACGTAGACCTAATAAGAGGCCCCTGATTATTTTTCTTTCAAAATTTTTTAGGGGGTTAGGGAGGCGGGAGGGTTCTTTTGGTTGTTTGGATAAGGGGGGCTATCCAACCACCGCTGTTCTGGCTAGGGCCGATGGAGATCGCAGGGGGGAGGAGCGGGGGTCGGTCACCTCCGGGGCTCCAGGGCTGGTCGTGGGGCTACCTATTCCCACGACATCAGGGAATGGCAGCAGATGTAGGAGCAGAGGGCCGTATCGATCTCAGGGAAGGCCTCTCCGCTGCTTACAAGCGGTGGGGCACTCCGACCCTCTGGCTCTACCCCAAGGGCCCGGGAGTGAGGGTGTGCAGCCCCCTGAGCTCCGGCTGGTGTATTTGAACGCCAGGTCTGTCTCTAATAAGGCTCCTCTCGTTCGTGATCTGGTTGAGGGTGAGCAGGCGGACCTGGCTTGCATCACGGAGACTTGGTTGGGCCCAGAGGGCGGGATTCCTCTGGTTGACCTTTGCCCACCAGGTTTCCGGGTGCTGCACCGGCCTCGGGCTCAGGGTAGGGGTGGGGGTGTGGCTGTTGTTATGAGGGAGACCTTGTGTCCGCGGGAGGCCACTGTTCCTCAGATAGTCGGGTGTGAGTCTCTCTTTCTGAGATGCGGCCCTGGTGCGCAGTTGGGCTTGCTGCTGGTGTACCTTTCGCCTAGTCACGCAGCAGCAGCCCTGCCTGAGCTGCTCGATGTCCTCTCTGGGCTGGTGGTTGAGTTCCCGAAACTTATAGTTTTGGGGGACTTCAATCTACCATCGCTGGGAGGTTCATCTGAGTTGGCTCGGGAGTTCATGGCTTCCATGACGGCCATGGACCTGACGCAAGTAATTTCGGGACCGACTCATGAGGGAGGCCACACCCTGGACCTAGTTTTCTTATCTGGACGGTGGTTAGATGATCTTGGTGGGGGCTCTCCAATTATTATGCCCCTGTCATGGACCGATCATCATCTCCTGCGGCTGGTCTTCCGTTTTGCCACCCCCCGCCGTGGGTGTTTGGAACCAATTAAATGGTACCGCCCCAGACGCTTAATGGATCCCCAGAGGTTCCAGGCAGCGCTGGGGTCCCCACCTGCCTCCCTTGCTCACAGCTCGGCAGATGCCTTAGTGGAAGCCTGGGAAAGGACGGCCACTGAGGCTCTTGACCGAGTTGTACCCCTGCGGCCCCTGACCCGGTGCAGATCCCGTCGAGCTCCATGGTTCTCTGCGGAGCTTCGGGAGATGAAGCGTCGGAGACGGGGCCTAGAGAGCGGTTGGAGGTCCAGCCGATCCGAATCCGACCGATTGCGACTAAGAACCTACATTAGGTCTTATCTCGCTGCGATAAGGGAGGCGAGGTCTAACCACTTCGCCACCCTTATCGCGTCCGCAGATAATCGCCCAGCCGCCCTGTTTAGGGTGACTCGCTCCCTCCTAAATCAGGAGGTGAGAGAGGATCCCTTGCAGGGTCGTGCTGAGGAGTTTAACCAACATCTGTCGGACAAAATCGCTCGGATTCGGACCGGTCTGGACTCTGACTGGGCAGAGTCTGACGATCAGGACACTGGCGATCTTGTCGATATCACCTGGGAGGAGTTTGATTCTGTGACTCCGGAGGAAGTGGACAGGATCATGGGGAGACTGAGCACCACCACGTGTTTATTGGACCCGTGCCCTTCCTGGCTGGTTTATGCAGCCCGGGAGAGGACACGCAGCTGGTTCCAGGCAGTTATATCGGCTTCTTTGAGTGAGGGTAGCTTCCCCGCCGTCTTGAAAGAGGCGGTGGTAAGGCCTCTCCTCAAGAAGCCTGCCTTGGACCCAGCTGTATTAAACAACTTTCGTCCTGTCTCCAACCTTCGCTTCCTTGCGAAGGTTGTTGAGAGTGTGGTGGCGCATCAGCTCCCTCTGGTCCTGGATGAAGCGGATTATCTAGACCCGTACCAATCGGGTTTCAGGCCCGGGCACAGCACGGAGACGGCATTGGTCGCGCTGGTGAATGATCTCTGGAGGGCTCGGGACAGGGGATATTCCTCTGTTCTAGTCCTATTAGACCTCTCGGCGGCTTTCGATACCATCGACCATGGTATCTTGCTGCGGCGTCTCAGGGGATTGGGAGTGGGAGGCACAGTTTTACAGTGGTTCTCCTCCTATCTCCGGGGACGTTCGCAGTCGGTGTTGGCAGGAGGGCAGAGGTCGACCGCGAGGTCTCTCATTTGTGGAGTTCCTCAGGGGTCGGTCCTCTCGCCTCTCCTGTTCAACATCTACATGAAACCGCTGGGTGAGATCATTCGTGGCTTTGGAGTTGGGTATCATCAGTACGCTGATGATACCCAACTTTTCCTTTCGACCCCAAACCACCCCAGTGATGCCCTCAACGTGATGTCCCGGTGCCTGGAGGCGGTTCGGGTCTGGATGGGGAGGAACAGACTCCAACTCAACCCCGACAAGACTGAGTGGCTGTGCATACCTTCATCCCGGGTTTATTCGGATGTTCCACCTCTGGCTATGGGGGGTGAATTATTACCCCCCGTAGATAGGGCTCGCAACTTGGGAGTCCTCCTAGATTCACGGCTCACTTTGGAAGACCATATAGGAGCTGTGACTAGGGGGGCCTTCGCCCAGGTTCGCCTGGTGCGCCAGTTGCGGCCCTATCTTAGCCGGGATGATTTGTGCACGGTCACTCATGCGCTCGTGTCCTCTCGTCTGGACTACTGCAACGCTCTCTACATGGGGCTGCCCTTGAGGACCACCCGGAAGCTCCAACTGGTACAGAATGCAGCCGCGAGAGTTGTGTTGGGAGTCTCCCGATACTCCCACGTTACACCGCTGCTCCGTGAGCTGCATTGGTTGCCAGTTGTCTTCCGGGTGAGATTCAAGGTACTGGTAACAGTGTTTAAAGCCCTTCATGGCATGGGGCCGGAGTACCTTAGGGAGCATCTGCTGCCGGCATCAAGCTCCCTGCGCCCTGTGCGTTCCCACAGAGAGGGCCTCCTCAGGGTGCCACCGATCAGGGAATGTCGATTGGTGGCCCCCAGGGGGAGATCCTTCTCTGTGGGCGCTCCGGAGCTGTGGAACCAGCTACCGGTAGAGCTCCGGATGGCGCCCGATCTTCGCTCCTTTCGCCGCGACCTCAAGACGTTTCTGTTTGTACAAGCCGGCCTAGCCTGATGGGGATTGGTGGGGTTTTTTAATTTTTTGTTTTAATTTTAAATTGTTGTTTTAGAATTTTATTCCAACTGTTTTAATATGGGCAATTATTTAATCTTGTTTTAACGTTTGTATGTAGTATTTTATTCTGCCCTGTGAACCGCCCTGAGTCCTCAGGGAGAAGGGCGGTATATAAATATTATTAAATTAAATTAAATTAAAGTTTGCACATGCACGAATGGGGCTGGAGGCCAGGGTGGGTTGCACAGCCCGTTTGCACATGCCGCATGTGCGAGTGGTGCTGCTAGTGCTACGCCAGTGTGTGTGGCCCTGTACGCGTGTGCACACACCAATTTTGAACCTGGTCTCCTTCCCTTCGGTCTGCAAACCCCGAAAGGTTGTAGACCTCTGGTTTAATTGACTCTTGAGGATATTTTCTACCGAGCTCAGCTCGGCTCTTCCACTGAGCACTGGGATAGGTGTTATGGCAGGGCCTCTTTTTGGAATAGGGCAGTTGAAGGTTGGTTGTATTGTTTTAACTGGATGTCTATTTTTGATGGTTATGAAGTTTTTACTGTTTTTAATATTATGCACTGTGCAGTAGTATTATGGTGGTTTTAGGAAGCTGACAAATAAAATGACCAAGGGAATATTTGCCCAATATGATATAGGCCTGCCCTGCTACTTTCTAATGTTGATTTATTATTCTGATTTTGGGGAAAATGATAAAATGGAAAGATATAAATGTGATTTTTAACTGTAGTGTAGACTGGAAATTTGGGTTTTATTGATATGTGAAGAATTACGGCTTTATAATGTATGGGATATAATAATTATTACATTATAATGGAAAATTGTGCTGCCCTTAATTTACAGTATAGTAAAAAAATCATTTCATTTGGTCAAATTATAATGCCATATTTAATAATAAAAAATACATAATGGAGTGGTACTTTGGTACTCGTTGGTAATTCATTCTGGAAGACGCGACGAATATGAATACGAGTACCGAGAAAACCATGTGGCTTACTACATAAGCCACTATCTTGGCAAGAAGAAATAACGAGTCACGAGGCAGCTGACATCAGCAAGTTCTTTATTGTGCGTTGACTACCTGGAGAAAAATGAGTGCAGGGACAAGATTTCTGCTTCAAAATGCATTGAATACCAAACTCAATGAGGTTTGATGCAGTTGAGTGCCGAGATATGACTGCATTTAAAGAAATGCACATATTTTTGTTCTGTGTGTTTGTACTGAGAAGTGAAAATGAATTTATCTGGTTGATAACATGAATGCTTATTCTCAAAGCCACCTAAAGCCTTTATTCAAAGTCTATTTCTGTTATAGGGGACCGTGGATCACTGCATAATAGGAGTAATGATTCTTTCAGAACTAACTCAGGAAATGAATTTTGTAAGTATACTTCTTTCCTTCATATTAGTTTACAGTATATCGCTACCAGATTATTGTCATAGTGTTTCAGAGGAAGGATTAATGAAAGGTAAAACTACACTATAAATACGGTAAAAATCCCAAAGAGAAACTTTCTGTCAAATGAAGCTTAGAAATGGATTGTTTCAAAACTCACTGAGTGAATAAAATAGGATCAATTCTACTGATATTATAACTAGTTATAATAATTTGAAAAAAGGAACAGACCTTGTGTTATCAGCAGGATCTTTGCACATTGATAAAACCAGATAAATATCTCATGTGTTCATAGTTGTCACTCTTATGTGCCCTGATATTTCTTTTCTTTTTTTTTTAACCTAGGCTCCAGAAATATCAAAAGGGGTAGTCTTATTGGCCTATTACTATGCTCTTCATTTTTAACGTTGCATAATAATATGATTATTTAAAATTTGTTATAAGTGGCCAGGATGGCTGCTTTTGGGCTTGGCCTGACAGTAGTTAAACCAGGTTGCCTTTCCTGTTGCTTGTTCTGCTGCTTTTAGATAACCCTGCTTAAAACCTCTTTCATTCAACATGAAATATTAACACTACTTTTATTCATAATAATGCATTTTATGAGTATATAGTAAGCACCTGTAAAATCTGTTTTAAGTTATATTCAAACGAAGAATTTTCTTTCTTCGTTTTAGATTGATTATTCAAGACCTTCATCAAAGCATCGTAGAATTGCTATCTCTTTCCGTGATACCACTCTCAAAGAAATTTTGATGCTGGCATGCTCGCTGCTGAAAGAGGTGGGCCCAAATACTAATCACATTATCGTGAGATTATTTCTTTACCATCAGAACCTAATTTGTTGATATTTTATTCCTAGAGTCACTTTTTTAGCCAGAAACATAGGCAGCTAGATTAATATGCAATGTATGGTGTTGTTGTTGTTAGCTGCAAAGTCATGTCTGACCCATCGCGACCCTATGGACAATGTTCCTCCAGGCCTTCCTGTCCTCTACCATCTTCTGGAGTCCATTTAAGCTCACGCCTACTGCTTCATTGACTCCATCCAGCCACCTCATTCTCTGTCGTCCCCTTCTTCTCTTGCCCTCAACCTTTCCCAGCATTAGGCTCTTCTCCAGTGAGCCCTTCCTTCTCATTAGGTGGCCAAAGGATTTGAGTTTTAGCTTCAGGATCTGGCCTTCTAAAGAGCAGTCCAGTGCGTATAGTCAAGGCTATGGTCTTCCCAGTTGCAATGTATGGCAGTGAAAGCTGGACCATAAGAAAGGCTGAGCGCCAAAGAATTGAGGCCTTGAAGCTCTGGTGCTGGAGAAGACTCCTGCGAGTCCCTTGGACTGCAAGGCGATCAAACCGGTCAGTCCCTAGAGGAGATCAACCCTGACTGCTCTTTAGAATGTATGGTGAGAAAGTGATAAATGAATATTTGAGATGTATTTATTTTTATTTATCAAATTTAAATACCGCTCCTCTTACTTGCAGAGTGACTTTTGGCGTTTTACAGTTAAAATAATAAAAACATATAAAATACAATACATCAATAAAATAGGAGCCAAGTGAGAAACAACGAAGAAGTTCAAAGGCGGGGGAGTGCCTTCAAGGTGCTAACCACTCTTATGGTTGCAGGCCACTTTGGGAGCCAGGATTTCACACCCTTCTGAGAAGCCAGGAAAGTGGGGGCCCACCTCAGCTCGGGAGGTGGGAGAATATTCCAAAGGGCAGGGGTAATGGCAGAGAAGGCACCCCGCCAGTTGGTATTCTTTAATTGATGGGCTCCATAACATACCTTCCCTGCCTGATGAGAGTAAGATAGTTCCTTGGATAAGCTGGCCTCATGTCACGTAGGGCTTTAAAGGTAATAATCAGCACCTTGAATTGGACTAAGAAGCATGGAAGATTGGATTCAGGCCCCTAATATGCATTTATATCATTGCAAGAGGAGTCCAATACGAGGAAAATGGTTGCTTTTAAAGATTCTGTACCAGATATATAAACTAGGAAGCCTGTTTTATTATTTATTTACTTGTATCCTGCCTTCGTTATTTTTACAAGTAACTGAAGGTGGTGAACATATCCAACACACCTTACTCTTCCTGTTTTCCCCACAACAACAGCAATGTGATGAGTGTTTGGGCTGAGAGAGGGACTGGCACAAAGTCACCCAGATGGCTTTCATGGCTAAGGTGTGAATAGAACTTATGATGTCCTGCTTCTACCCTGGTACCTTATTAAATCACAATGTGAACAAACAACATGCTCATGTTTACTCTTGTGTAGTTAGATAAATCGTGACAATTAACTCTGGAATGCAATAATGTCCTTTATTCCAGTGTAATTGTAAGAGTCTTATGTTGGCAGATACAGTCCTGAAATAGACTTATGTCAATGAGATTAATGATAACTCACTTTGTATTAATGATCTAGAGGAGAGTAGGGAACAAAAATATTATTTTATTTTTTCCTAGCACAGGTAGTCCTTGGTTAATGACCACTTCTTCAATGTCCACTCAGCGTTACAGTACCATTGAATGAATGGTGATAGTTACAGTTAACGGTTATAGTTCCTTGACGTCCTGGTCGTCCAACACCTCTGCAGTCTGTGATCGCAATCTGCATGCTTAGTAACCAGCTCACACTGATGATGATTGCAGGATCCACAGTCACATAATTACAATTTGTGACTTTCCCTGCCAGCTTCCCAGAAGCAAAGTCAATAGGGAAGCTGGTGGGAATGTTGCAAGTTGCTCTGGTAAGTCTCCCTCACCCATGCATTCCTCCCTGAGCCTTGCTGCATTTGCACCGTGCCTTCTCGGCCACACACACACACACATCTTCTCCCACCCAGAAGCAGCCAACCCAACCTCCGTATGACTTGGGACTTGCAACTTCCTATGTGATGACCCAGGGCACAGCACAAAGGCAATGCAGTCAGCTGGCAATGTAAATAGTTCTTTAATTGCTGCAAATTTCCTCCAAATGCTCCCAAAAGAACACACACACACACACACACACACACACACACAGCAGTTTCAATACAGCCTGATTAGTGTAGAATGTACTCAAGGCCATATAGATAACAAACAAGGAAACCTAAACTTTTATGAGCCGTTTGAATCCCAGCTTGCCTGAGCAGTTTTCAAAGAGAGAATCCAAAATACAGTCTGAGGTCATAAAGCATTCAATCCACGTGGTCAGCCAGTCCGGTAGTCAAGGTGTCCAGGTTTTCCAAACGGAAGGCAGAGAACAAGAACAACAATACACAACCCTCCAAGATTCAACCTTTGTTCCTGACAAATGCCCCACCCCACAGCGCCTCCTTAAATCTCAATCCCCAGGTATGCCTTGTAGAGTGGGGCAGGACGCTCTCCTCCTGAGCAATTGAGCCTGCCTGCGTTGTTCCCTCCTTCTCTCCGCGCTCTAGGATCAGGTGAGGTGGGCCTTGCTCCTTGCCTGAGCTCTCTCTCCCCTGTTCCAAACCTGAAGGGCCCTGGCCTGCCTCAGCCTGTTCTTCCCCACAATCCTCTGAAGCCACAGACACCTCGGCCTCCATAAGGTCCTATTCCAGCTCCATTTCATTCTCAGATTCAGTGTCAGACGGAGGCATGACATCCTGTCAATTTCCCCACTGATTTCCTTTGCAGGAGCTAACAGGAAGTTGCCAGGAGGTGCTCATTTAACAACCCATAATCTTTGCTTGATGGCAGCAGAGGCTGCTGGATTGCCATTGTCAAATGAAGTGGTCATAACTCAGGGACTACTTAGGTGTTTTATCCAAATCCTTGCATTGGTCCTCATAACTGAGACTTGCAAGTGATATGTATTGGAATTCTTGACGTATTGGAATTCTTAAGATAATGGCATTACATTATTCAGAAATAAGCATGTTACTGAATCACATTTTTTAAAATTTGGATTTAGATATTGGCAAAGCCATTAATCTTCAAGATCAACAGCAACAAAATTTAGCAATACATCTTCTGAAGCTTGTCCTCAATTGTCTTAACTATGACTTCATTGGTAGTTCAGCAGATGAATCTGCAGATGATTTGTGTACTGTACAGATTCCAACAAACTGGAGATCAAGTAAGAGAATAATCATTGCTAACAATCTGTGTACCTTTTCCTAATGTAGTGCCTTCTAGATGTGTTTGGATTCTGAAGTAGCCAGCCAGTAGAACTCTTTAGGATAAGTGAAGAGTTATCGTTATCAAACCCTATTATGACAGATTTGTAAGACACCTTGAGGACGAAATGTTTTTGCGCTGACTTGAGTGTAGATTTCAGTGCAGCTTATACTGGTATGCAGTGCACAACATAGTGTGTAAATTACATGTGATCGTATTCAGTTTTTTAGGTTTGAGGAGATAAAACAGCAGCTTATAGCCATCTGGCCTATCACATGTTGCCTTGACACTGGTCCATCTTGATATAGCCTTACTTGATAGATGGATTTCAGCAGTAATTTGCTTTCATGATGAGTGGTTTGAAGGGAAAGAATCAACCTCATGCTAGGTTCAGAGGATTTCCTACCCAATCATAAATTCTTCCCTTTTGGGGAAGAAGTTGTTTGAAAGTATGGTGTCCTTGTTCAGAGGATAGCAATGCTTTGAACCATTTTTGTTTTAGTTTGAGTTGAGGTCTGGTTTTTGGACAAATCACTCATATCAGAAGTTAGAAGGAGGTATAAGTGCAACAGCTAAGAGAGTAGAGTTCCATATGAAG